>NC_089580.1:142179450-142479450 GCF_019320115.1 Miscanthus floridulus
ACTTGGTGTTCGTGTTTCGCTGTAGGATTCGCTTGTTACTCTTGGTGGTTGCCGCCACCTAGATAGCTTGGAGCAGTGGGGATCATTGAGCGGAGGGTGGTGATTGTCTCCAGCTCCGATCGATTGTGAGGGGTTCTTGACCTTTCCTCGGTGGAGCGCCAAAAGGTACTCTAGTGGATTGCTCGTGGCTTGTGTGATCCTCATCTTGTGTTGGTTGTGTGGCACCCTATTGAGGGTTTGGCGTGTGATGCCAATTAGCGCGTGAACCTCCAAGTGAGTGAATCACCACAACGAGGACTAGCTTGCCGGCAAGCAAGTGAACCTCGGTAAAAAATCATTGTGTTCATCCTTTGATTCTGAGGTGATTGGTCTTCATTGTTATCCACACTTGTGATTGATTGGTTCATACATCTACATGGCAGTATAACCTTCTTGCCTACTCTTTACATTACCGCAAACTAGTTGTCAAGCTCTTTAGTGTAACTAGTTGTGAGAGCTTGTTAGTTTGGTTAGTGTGGCTCTTTAGTTAGCATTTGAGAGCACACTAACTTAGTGTAGTGATATAGCTATTGTGTGGATATACTCCATCCAAACTAGAATTGTGGTAGGTGGCTTGCATTTTGGTAGGCTAGCTCAAAACTCGTTTCGCCTCATAATTATCTAATCCTTTTGTTAAGTGTTGTTGTAGAAATTTTATTAGGCTATTCACCCTCCCTCTAGCCATTAGGACCTTACACGTGTCGAGGAATGAACTAATCACAATATGAAGACAACCAATCACCGAGAGAAATCCAATCACAAGAATGACACATGATTTTTCTCCTAAGGTTCACGTGCTTGCCGGCACGCTAGTCCCCGTCGCATCGACCAACACATGGTGGTTGGGTGGCTAAGAGGTGCTGCACGAACCTCGTCCAACAAATGGACACCGCAAGAACCTACCCCCAAGTGAGGTAACTCAATGACACGAGCAATTTACTAGAGCTACCTTGTGACTCTTTATCAGGGAAGGTGCAAGACCCCACACAATCACCGGAGCCAGCCATGAACAATCACCAACACGTGTTGAAGCTCCTCCACTGCTCCAAGCCGTCTAGGTGGCGGCAACCACTGTTGACATTCCTTAGCGTCGTTACTAAGAACAGAGTTGAATCTAGTCCCCGGTGATGGTGCCAGAAATGCTTATTGGTATTTATTAACTTGTCACTTATTTTAGTAGCCACATATTAATTACCTACATCTTCTAACATTACTTTACTAAGTTGTCATCCCTAGTGATGGTGCCAGAGATGTTTGTTGGTACTACCTAGCATCACTACTAGAATGATACTAAGTAGTTCTTTATCATGTTATGTGACTAGAAAGAATATAAAGATATATGAATGAAAAGGAATCTGTAAGCGCACAGATAATTGTACCATTGTAGCACTTCACCCGGGAGTATTCTAGGTATCGTTATTTATATTTTACCACAGGGAAGGTCTAGCATGGATAAGTATTGATGACTTATATCATTGATGGAGAAGTAAACCATAGCCAATATTCTACTCATAACAGGGGTAAGTCATATGAAAAGTATTGATCAATGATGATGATAAATCACTTAGAGTACTCCTTTCTATGGCATTAGCATGGTCAGGTAGAATATTAAAGGAATAATTCCTAAGTCATTCTTAATTACAAGTCAAATCATACATTATTAGTGCAATTACACCTAGTAATCATGGCTAAGATCATCTTTGTATCTACACATAAGGGATATTACTAAGAAAGATTAAGAACAAAGCTTGTCTTCCTTCGTAACTAGATCCTACTTGTATACCTATATTTGGGGAGTGGACTACAAAGGACTCAACGGGAGTGTCACATCCGCGATCTACCACATGGCTCAGAATATAGGGTGTATCCGTAGGTAAACAACGTATACGCACCACGCTTACACAATGTCGACTACTCACCCCATGTACTTTGGAGCTAGCGCTTTGTGAACTTATACATAAACATAATGATAAACTAGCAATACTAAGTATATAATCAAAGTAGACGATGAACATTATAACAAAGAACATGAATAAGATGAATACTAATATTGTCATAACAATTGTAGCAAGCATATAAAAATAACAGAGATACAAAAGAGAGGGGGTATAAGGATTATACCAAACCATGCTCTTGACATGATCGAGAATCCAAGCGAAGCCTGCTTGCCTCCCTCTAGATCTAACCTAACTAGCTATGCCCTAGAATTGATGGAGCTCTGAGAATGATTAGGGTTTCTATCTTCTCAAATGACTTGATGCCTCGGGGGGGTGGTAGGGGCTGATGTATATAGGCTGGAGCATCCAACGTGAGCCCTTGGATCAAACCGACTTAAGGAACGGCGTAGATGCAACCTAGGAGGTGGTGGAGAATCGACATTGCGACACAGAGGCTGACAGTGGGCCTAGGGGCCGAGCGGCCTACAGGTGGGGCCGGCCCCACCTGGTAGCCTCTGCCTCTCTGCCTCAGCGTGGTGTCCTCTAGAACCTTCTAGTGTCTGTTTCATGGCGGATAAGCGTAATTAAATCTGACATGTAGGTCCATCTTGACAGTTTTCTAGATAAACCCTGTAGAAAATACAGATTCACCAAAACTCATGGATTTATTAGTTTAAACCCCTAGACATTTGTTGGTGATCATATTTATACTCTTATGTTTGTTTCTTTGACAATTTATAATGGTTGTTAACTACCATCAACAACCACCAAGAGAAATAAGAAATTCATAGCCACAATGATCCCCAAGTGCCACTAGATGCAATCACTCAAGCAAATGCACTTGGAATCACTCCCAATCTCACTATGATGATGAATCAATAATGTAGATGAGTGGGAGGTGTTTATTTAGGCTCACAAGGATGTCAAGTATGTCAAAGTACCAAGAGAGTGAACCCCAAGCCGGTGCCTTCCTATTTATAGAGCCCCAAAGCTAAGAGAGTCGTTGAGAGCTCTCGGGCTGACCGGACACACTGACCGGATGCACCCAAGCGTCCGATCGCCATCAGCCATCCATGTGTCTTCCCTTTGAATACCGCATGTCGGATCTCAATGGTCAAAATGTATCCCTCACGTGGTTAAATAGTGACCGGACACGCTGCTCGAGTCGATTGGACTTGGAACAATGCAGAGTCTGGTCGGGGGTCAAATTTACACTGAGAGCTCCCCGGGCGTGAAAACTGCAACTGGACACGCTGCTCAAACCAACCTGACGCGGCTCAATGTAGAGTCCAGTTAGGAACAGAAACTACCCCGAGAGGTATTTCTGGGACTGGACACATCCGCTCATGGTTGACCAAACTCAGGCCAGAGTCTGGTCCTCTCTGTCTCACGCGCTGAGCTGTCGAGTTGCTGACGCTAGTGTATGTCGGCACTGACCTGACGCACCCCCTACGAGTCTGGTCACACGCTGTCCACAACATCTGATCATGAAGATGCTCTAGAACTGCTGACCAGACGCATGCCCTACGTCCGGTGTAGCGTTCGGTCTCGGTTGTGCCACATCTCGAAGGCTAGGGTTAGCTACCAGACGCATAGGTCCACCCCGACAACAGTGTCCGGTCCTACACCAATTTCTCCTTTTCTTTTTCTAACTCCTCAACCACTTCAACCTTGCTTCTAAGTTGCTAACCATAAAGTATAGAACTTGTGTGCTTGTGTGTTAGCATTTTTCAAAGCATTTTACAAGGGTCAAAGTTAGCACACTAGGTTCCTAAATGCATATGCAAGAATCATGTCAACTTGTGGCACTCGATAAACTGTTTAGCCAAAGACTTCTTCTCTTTATAGTACGGCTATCGATCCTAAATGTGATCACACTCTCTATAGTGTCTTGATCACCAAAACCAAAACCCTAACCAATACCTTTGCCTTGATCTCCAAAAGGGTTTTATTTTTCTCTTTCTTCTTTTCCAAGTTGAGCACTTGATCATCTTTTGGTCATCACCATCCACCATGATCATCCTCTTGCTCCACCACTTGGAATGGACTATCCTCTCTTGTCTACACACTTAGCACTTAGGATTACTCCATAGGTTTCATCAATTATCCAAAACCAAACTAGGGCTTTCAATCTCCCCCTTTTTGTAATTGATGACAACTCTTTCACAAAGATATTCAATAAAATTTTCTTGGATTTATGTTGCTTGCCCAAGCATATTACCATGTGTAAAGCTTTTGGACAAGTTTCATAAACCCAATTTGGTAGCATTAGCTCCCCTACATATGTGCTAAGAGTTTGGAATTTAAAGTTTGCACATATGCATGGATTAGAAAGTGTGGGGAAGTAATGTCTACCAAATGATGCTAAGGTATAAAGAATGGACCTTTGAAGCGTGATACCAATTGGAGTTGCCATTTAAACATCATCCTTAGCACCATGATTTGCTAGATACCACTTGAAGACAAAAGACACTAGATACCTCATGAGATCAATATTAGAAACAAGGTTCTAGTACCACTTGTAAAATCAATTCAAGTGTCTAGCTATTCTATGCATGATAGTTTTCATTACATCAATCATTTTCTACAATCTAACATACACCACACAAGTATGGATATTTGAATTTAAAACTTATACCATGCAAGCAAACATATGTACTGCACATACAAATGCAATATATAAGTTTATGAGCTTGCTCCCCCTACTTGTGTGCTTCAAATTTTAATTGATCCCCTTCCTTTGTCAAACACCTATCTTTGTGAATTACTTCTCCCTCTTTGTCATCGATGACCACAAAAGGTGAGCTTAAGTTTAAGATAGGTTATGAAAGTGAAGATCATTTTCCAAATTTGGTTAAATCTAGATTACTTGCAAAAGATATTTAACTCGGTTTGATCCAAGGACAAGCTTCTTCACACCTTATTTCAAGGGTTATCTTGACCATGTTGAGTTAAACACTTATAGCTCATTCTCTAGATTAAACACTAGGTTCACAAGCCCATAAACAAGTCATATGCTACCACTAGATCATTTCAATCATACAAGCAATAGTGGTACCATACAAGCATCAAATTCATTTTATTTTCATGAATGAGCCTAGGACATGATTGGAATCACTAGATGCACTAAACAAGTCCTTAGCAATGGATGAATCACATGTCAATCAACTTTACCTTGCTTTGCTCGAAGGAGAGGCATGTCATATAATGGGGGTGCATCAACATATATTTGAGAAGTCAAGTATGTTCAATTCATTCCTTAGCTTGCAAAATCTCTTCTCATCAAGTGGTTTGGTGAATATGTTGGCAAGTTAATCTTCGGTGCCCACACTCTCAATGCAAATGTCCCTTTTTTATTGGTGATCTCTAATGAAATGATGGCAGACATCTATGTAACTTTGTTCTTGAATGTTGAACCGGGTAGTTGGTGAGTTTCATGGCACTCTCATTATTACATAACAATGGCACTTGTTCGAATTTGATTCCAAAGTCACTCAAAGTAGCCTTCATCCAAAGTAATTAAGCACAACAACTATTGGCCAAAATATGCTCTGCTTCGGTGGTTGAAAGTGCTACACTATTTTGCTTCTTTGATGGCCAAGATATAAGTAATCTTCCTAATAATTGGCATGTACCCGATGTGCTCTTCCTCTGAACTTTGCATCCTACATAATCGGAGTCTGAATATCCAATCAACTCAAATCTAGCTCCTTTGGGATACTATAATCTAATATTTTGTGTATGCTTTAAGTACCTCAATATTCTTTTTGTTGCTTTCAAATGAATTTCTCTTGGTGAGGCTTGAAATCTTACACACATGCACACACTAAACATCATATCCGGCCTTGATGCGGTCACATAGAGTAGGCTTCCAATCATAGACCGATATACATTTTGATCCAACATATTACCACTAGCATCACTACCCAAGCTTCCATTTGTCCCTATTGGTGTACTAATAGCTTTAGCATCATCGATTTCAAACTTCTTAAGCATGTCTTTGATGTATCCTTGAGCCACTAATTTTGCTTTGTATCCTTGAGCCACTAATTTTCTCCAAAGTCAAGACCTTAAACTTGAGTGTATCCTTGAGCCACTAATTTTGCTTTGTTCCTTACAACTATCCCATCTTGATCTTGCTTGTTTCTAAAGACCCATTTGGTTCCAATTACATTATGATCCTTAGGCCTCTCAACTAAATCCCATACTTAATTTTTTGTGAAGTTGTTTAGCTCTTCATGCATAGCATTCACCCAATCAACATCCTTCAAAGATTCATCTATCTTCTTAGGTTCAATGGATGACATAAATGATAAATGCTCACAAAATGATGCTAATCTTGATCTTGTTTGCACACCTCTTGAGATATCACCAATTATGGAGTCCAAAGGATGATCTCTAGCAACATTGGTTGGTTGGAGCACTTGAACTTAATTGCTTGCACTTGATTGCCCATTTGGTTGAGATGATCTACTAGCCACTTGTTGTTGATCTTGCTCTTTGTCATCACCTACACTAGCTTCACTTTGATCATGAGAACCACTAGCTTACAAATTTGAGTTAGAGAGCACTTGATTCTTGTCATCCTCAACTTCAATCACCTCTCTAGGCCTTATATCACCAATATCCATGTTATTCATTGCATTTACCAATTGAGTGCCTCTCACATCATCTAGATTCTCATCTTCCTCTTAGGAACCATTGGTTTCATAAAATTCCACATCATGACCCTCCTCAAAAGTACCACTAGCCAAATTCTAAACTCTATAAGCTTTGCTAGTAGTAGAGTAACCAAGCAAGAATCCTTTATCACATTTCTTCTCAAACTTGCTCAATCTAGTGCCTTTCTTCAATATGTAGCATTTGCAACCAAAAACCCAAAAATATGCAATATTAGGCTTTCTTCCATTCAAGATCTCATATGAAGTCTTCTCCAACATGGGGTGACAATAGAGGCGGTTGCTATAGTAGCAAGCCGTGTTGATTGCTTCGGCCCAAAAAGAATGACTCACATTGTACTCACTCAATATTGATCTTGCCATGTTAATTAAAGTTCTATTCTTCCTCTTAACTCGGTCATTTGATTGAGGAGTGTACTTGGCCGAGAATTGATGCATAATTCCAAATTCATCACATAGCTCATCAACTCTAATATTCTTGAATTCACTTCCATTGTCACTTCTCACTTTCTTGATTGTTGTTTCAAATTCATTGTGTATTCTCTTGATGAATGTCTTGAAGGTTATAAACACATCACTCTTATCAACAAGAAAGAACACCCATGTATATCTAATAAGATCATCCACTATCATAAATCTATATTTGTTTCCACCAATGCTTGTGTATGTGGTTGGTCCAAATAAATCCATGTGCAATAATTCAAATGCCTTAGATGTACTCATCATGCTCTTCTTAGGGTGTGTGTTCTCAACTTGCTTTTCGGCTTGACATGCATTACATAGCTTATCATTCTCAAATATGACATCTTTCAAGCCTCTAACTAGATCATGCTTGATCAACTTGTTCAATTGTTTCATTCCAACATGACCAAGTCTTCTATGCCATAACCAACCCATGCTAGACTTAGTGAGCAAACATGTTGACAATTAAGCTTCTCTAGCATTGAAATCAACCAAGTATAGATTCTCATATGTAAATCCCTTGAATATCAAGTTAGAGCCATCTACACTTATGATCTCTACATCATCCACACCAAATATACACTTAAAACCAAGATCATGCAATTGAGCTATCGATAATAGATTGAAGTTCAAGCTCTCTACTTGTAGCACATTGGAAATGCTCAAGTCATTGGATATTGCAATGTTACCAAGCCCTTTGACCTTGCCTTTGCCATTGTCACGAAATGTGGTACTATCAATCACATTGCTCTTATTTTTATTGATTGAATTGAATATTCTTGAATCACCGGTCATGTGTTGTGTGCACTCACTATCAAGCACCCAATGCCTTCCTCCGGCTTTATAATTGACCTACAAAAGAAGATCAATTCCTTTTAGATACCCAAACTTGCTTGGGTCCTTGAAGGTTAGTTACCAAGGTCTTTGGTACCCAAACGACCTTCTTCTTTGGGCCCACAATTGGTGTACCAATGAACTTAGCCTTCACACCATTGCCACCCTTAAAAAGCATGTAACAAGAATCAAATTTAATTGAGGATATATTAGGTAGCTTGTTCTCGTTAATCTTGCAATATTGCTCTACATGCCCAACTTGCTTGTATCTATTGCAAAACCAACCATTGCCCTTCACAAAGCTAACTTTGGGAGTGGCAAAGGCCATCTTGCCTTTCTTGGGGGTATAGCCTAATCCTTCTTTGTTGAGAGAAAATCTTTGGCTACCCAAGCACTTTAGCAAGCGGGCATCTCCACCATAGGCATTGCCTAAGGTACGAGTGAGCTCATTCACCTCCTTCTTGAGGGTCTCATTTTCCACCATTAGTGAGGCATCACAAGTGAGACCATCACTCAAAGGTAAAGTAGAAGTAGTAGTGCTACAAGAAGTGTTAGTGGGAGCAACAACAATAGGCTTATAAAGAGATTCATCAATAAGATCACAGTTAGTCTCACATCACAAGACATGATCACTTGATCCTTCTTGGCCTCCTCCTTCTTGACTTGCTCGATGAGAGAGGAGTGAGCTCTTTAAAGCTTAGAGTGAGCTTTGCCAAGCTTCTCATGGGCTTCCATTAGCCTCTCATGAGTGGTACTGAGCTCATTAAGAGATTGCTCAAGAAATTTGACTTTCTTGTTCAATTCTTTGCACTCCTTTCTCTTCATCTCAAAGCAAGTTTGCACTTGCTCACACATGTCCATGAACTCTTCCTTAGAGTATTCCTCATCATCATCATCACTCCTACAAGCATCACTTTAACATTCATCATCATCACTCACATCATATTTTACCTTGGTAGGCTTTACCATGAGGCATGTCGATGAAGTGTCGAAGATGGAGGGCTTGTTGTTGATGGCAATGCTTGCTAGTGCTCTCTTGATAGATTTCTTGTCATCATCACTAGAGTCATCACTATCCAAAGATCCATCACTATCCCAAGTGACCACATAGCCTCCGCCCTTCTTCTTCTTTTGGAAGGTCATCTTTTTCTTCTTCTTCTCCTTCTTTTCTTTCTTGTTCTTCTTGTGCTTCTTCTTTTCATCCTCATCATTGTCACTATTGTAGGGACAATCCGCTACAACATGATTGGGGCTCTTGCAATTGTAGCATCTTCTCACATATTCTTTGCTTTTGGTGTGATCTCTTCTCTTTCTTGCACCATACCCCTTCTTCTTCATGAATTTGTCCATCTTGCGCACAAATAGAGCCATGGCCTCATCATCAATGTCACTAAGATCCTCATCATCACTTGATACTTTCTTGGACTTGCCCTTGTTCTTGGATGATGAGCTAGCCTTGAATGCTACACTCTTCTTCTTCTTCTTCTTGTCTTCTTCTTCCTTCTTGTCATCCTTATCAACCCCTTCCCTTTCCATACGGTATGTCTCTTGTGTCATGACATCACCTAATACTTGGTTAGGGGTAATCTCCTTCAATCCTCCTCTTATGATAAGCAATCTCAACATCTCAAATCTTAGAGGTAGGCACATTAAGAACCGATAAGAGACATCATCATCCTTGATCTTCTCTCCCAAAGCCTTCAAGTCATTAATAATTACTTGCAACTGATGGAACATCTCCAGAATGCTCTCATCATCCTTTATCTTGAAGCTTGTCAACTTATCCTTGAGGATGTACAACTTGGCACTTTTCACCGCCGGTGTGCCCTCATATGTTTCCTCCAATCTCCTCCACACCTCATTAGCTCTTTCACAATCCTTGATTTGCTCAAACACCTTGGAATCAATGGTATTGTATATGGTGTTGAGAGCAATTGTATTGCATTGCTTGTTGATCTTATCTTGGTTGGTGGGATTGTCGGGATCAATGATAGCATAGTCATTCTCGGTCACCTCCCATACTTGATTATTGATTGAATCAAGATACATCCTCATCTTTCTCTTCCAATAATCATAGCATGTGCCCTCAAAGAATGATGGTTTGCCCCCCACATGGTTGAACACAACTTGAGCCATAATTTGACACCAAGGTTGTTAAGCCTTTAATCAAACGGTGACCGTGGCTCCGATACCACTTGAAAGGTCCTAATATGGCTAGAGGGGGGTGAATAGCCTATTTAAAATCTACAAATCAACTAGAGCAATTTGATTAGTATAACAAATAGCGAAATGCAAACTTGCTCTAGCTCTACAAGGGTTGCAAGCCACCTATCCAATAATTCTAGTTGTTATGATCACTAGGCACACAATCCACTAGGTCACTATTCACTAAGAGCTCACACAATTGCTACACTAAAGAGCTCCACTATCCACAAAGCAAGCTCTCAATTCTAACTACACTAAAGAGCTTGATATAGCTAGTTTGCGGGAATGTAAATGAGTAAGTGAGGTGATTATACCGTCGCATAGAGGAGTGAACCAATCACAAGATAAATACTTTATCAATCACTAGGAGAATACCAAAGGGCAAGAGACAACCAATTTTCTCCTAAGGTCCATGTGCTTGCCAACACGCTATGTCCCCATTGTGTCGACCAACACTTGGTGGTTCGACGGCTAAGAGGTGTTGCACGAACCTCATCCACACAATTGGACACTGCAAGAACCTACCCACAAGTGAGGTAACTCAATGACACGAGCAATCCACTAGAGTTATCTTTTGGCGCTCCGCCGGAGAAGGTACAAATCCCCTCACAATCATCGAAGATGGCCATAAACAATCACCAACTTGTGCCAATCCTCCTCCACTGCTCCAAGCCGTCTAGGTGGTGGCAACCACCAAGAGCAACAAGTGAATTCTGCAGCAAAAACACGAACACCAAGTGGCTCTAGATGCAATCACTCAAGCAATGCACTTGGATTCTCTCCCAATCTCACAAAGATGATGAATCAATGATGGAGATGAGTGGGAGGGCTTTGGCTAAGCTCACAAGGTTGCTAAGGCAATGTAAATGGCCAAGAGAGTGAGCTTGAGCTAGCCATGGGGCTTAAATAGAAGCCCCTATGAAATAGAGCCGTTGTACCCCTTCACTGGGCACAACATAGGGTGACCGGATGCTCTGGTCAAATCAACCAAACGCTGGACCTCAGCGTCCGGTCACGCGATGCATGCCACGTGTCCCCTCCCTTCAAAAGTTGATCATCTGATCTCAACGGTCAAGTGATGACCAGACACAGCAGCTCAAAGTGACCGGACGCTAAACCCCAGCATCCGGTCATTTCCGGTAAGCATCTAGAGATGACTTTTTACTACCGGACGTGTCCAGTCATGCTCGACCAGACACACCCAGTGCCTGGTCACACGACAACTCCCCTATGTGCTGCCACATCAGCAGGACCGAATGCAACCTTCCAGCGTTTGGTCACTAAGTGACCCAGCATCCGATCAGAGACCGATGCCAGCGTCTTCATGCTTCACCTGACCGGACGCGCTGGTCCTACCGAGACCAGCATCCGGTCATTTACAGTGACCTCCGTCTTTTCTATCTAGGGCACCGGTGAAGTTCCTAACCCTTGCTCGAATGTGCCAACCACCAAGTGTATCACCTTGTGCACATGTGTTAGCATATTTTCACAAATGTTTTCAAGGGTGTTAGCACTCCACAAGATCCTAAATGCATATGCAATGAGTTAGAGCATCTAGTGGCACTTTGATAACCGCATTTCGATATGAGTTTCACCCCTCTTAATAGTATGGCTATCGAACCTAAATGTGATCACACTCTCTAAGTGTCTTTATCACCAAAACAAAATAGCTCCTATCATTTATACCTTTGCCTTGAGCCTTTTGTTTTTCTCTTTCTTCTTTTCAAGTCCAAGCGCTTGATCATCATCATGGCATCACCATCATCATGTTATGATCTTCATTTTCTTCACCACTTAGAATGTGCTACCTATCTCATAATCACTTTGATAAACTAGGTTAGCACTTAGAGTTTCATCAATTAACCAAAACCAAACTAGAGCTTTCAACATCCCATCATCAATTCATCGTAATATAACATCATACACCTTTTTGACAGATAAAAATGTTCTCCCTCTTTCAAACCAGAGCAGCTTCATAAAATTGGTTGCAGCTAGTGGGTAATCCTTGTTCTTTGGGCCCACAATTAGTGTACCAATGAACTTAGCCTTCACATCATTAGCACCCTTAACAAGCATGTAACAAGAATCAAACTTAATTGAGGATACATTAGCATGCTTGTTCTTGTTCTTGCAATATTGCTCTATGTGCCCAATTTGCTTGCATCTATTATAAAACCGACCATTGTTCTTCATAAAACTAGTCTTGTGAGTGACAAAGGTCGCCTTGCCTTTCTTTGGGGTATAGCCTAATCCCTCTTTATGCCTATTCGCTTGAACTTATCAGCTAGAATCTATAGTATTTTTTTCTCATAATAAAATAGCTTCAGCTGGCTTTAATACCAGCCGAACAGACCCATTTGTTGAGAGAAAACCTTTGGCTACCCAAGCACTTTAGCAAGCGGGCATCTCCACCATAGGCATTGCCTAAGGCATGAGTGAGCTCATTAACCTCCTTCTTGAGGGTCTCATTTTTCACCATTAGTGAGGCATCACAAGTAAAACCATCACTCAAAGGTGAAGTAGGAGTGGTAGTGCTATAAGAAGGGTTAGTGGGAGCAACAACAATGGGCTTATAAAAAGATTCATCAATAATATCACATGTTAGTCCCACATCGCATGACACAATCACTTGCTCCTTCTTAGCTTCCTCCTTCTTGATTTGCTCGAGGAGAGAGGAGTGAGCTTTCTCAAGCTTAGTGTGAGCTTTGCCAAGCTTCTCATGGGCTTCCATTAGCCTCTCATGAGTGGCATTGGGCTCATCAAAGGATTGCTCAAGAGATTTGACCTTCTTATGCAATTCTTTGTACTCCTTTCTCTTTATCTCAAAGCAAGTGTGTACTTGCTCACACATGTCCAAGAGCTCCTCCTTGGTATACTCATCATCATCATCATCACTCCTACAATCATTACTTTCACAAGCATCATCATCACTCACATCATATTTTACCTTGGTAGGCTTTGCCATGAGGCATGTCGATGGAGTGTCGAAGATGGATGGCTTGTTGTTGATGGCGATGCTTGCTAGTGCCTTCTTGATGGATTTCTTGTCATCATCACTAGAGCCATCATCATCATCGGAGGTGCCATCACTATCCCTAGTGACTACATAGCCACTTCTATTCTTCTTCTTTGTGAAAGTCATTTTCTTCTCCTTCTTTTCCTTCTTCTTCTTATGTTTCTTCTTCTCATCCTCATCATTGTCACTATTGTAGGGACAATCCACTACAACGTGATCTAGGCTCTTGCACTTGTAGCATCTCCTCACATACTCCTTGTTGTGATCTTTTCTCTTTGTTGCACCATAGCCCTTCTTCTTCATGAATTTGCCCATCTTACGCACAAAGAGAGCCATGGCCTCATCATCAATGCCACTAGCATCTTCATCATCACTTGATTCTTGTTTCTTAGATTTGCCCTTGTTCTTGGATGATGAACTAGCCTTGAATGCTACACTCTTCTTTTTCTTGTCTTCATCTTCCTTCTTCTCATCCTTGTCAACCCTCTCCCTTTCCACACGGTATGTCTCTTGTGTCATGACATCATCTAGTTCTTGGTTAGGAGTTAGTTGCTTCAATCCTCCTCTAATGATGATCAATCTCAATGTCTAAAATCTTGGGGGTAAGCACATCAAGAACCGATGAGAGACATCATCATCATTGATCTTCTCACCCAAAGCCTTTAAGTCATTGACAATCACTTACAATCGATGGAACATCTCCAAAATGCTCTCATTATCCATCATCTTGAAGCTTGTCAACTTGTCCTTAAGGATGTACAACTTGGCACTCTTCACCGCCGGTGTGCCCTCATAGGTCTCCTCCAACCTCTTCCACACCTCACTAACTCTCTCACAATCCTTGATTTGCTCAAACACCTTAGAATCAATGGCATTATAAATAGTGTTGAGAGTCGTTGTGTTGCATTGCTTGTTGGTCTCGTCATGGTTGGTGAGATTGTCGGGATCAATAATAGCATAATCACTCTCGGTCGTATCCCACACTTGATCGTTGATTGAACCAAGATACATCTTCATCTTTCTCTTCCAATAGTCATAGCATGTGCCATCAAAGAACGGTGGTTTGCCCCCCACATGGTTGAACACAACTTGAACCATCTTTTGACACCAAGGTTGTTAAGCCTTCAATCAAATGGTGACCACGGCTCCGATACCACTTGAAAGGTCCAAATATGGCTAGAGGGGTATGAATAGCCTATTTAAAAATCTACAAGGCACTAGAGCAATTGATTAGTACAACAAACGGCTTAATTCAATTTTGTTCTAGCTCTACAAGGGTTGAAAGCCACCTATCCCAATAATTCTAGTAGCTATGATCACTAGGTACATACAAGAGCTAAGTCACTACTCACTAAGCTAGTGTGCTCTCAAAGGCTAACTAAAGAGCCACACTAACCAAACTATCAAGCTCTCAAAGACTAACTACGCTAAAGAGCTTGGCAACTAGTTTGCAAGAAATGTAAAGGAGTGAATAGGGTGATTATACCACCGTGTCGAGGAATGAACCAATCACAATATGAAGACAACCAATCACCGGGAGAAATCCAATCACAAGAACGACACATGATTTTTCTCCCGAGGTTCACATGCTTGCCGGCACGCTAGTCCCCATTATGTCGACCAACACTTGGTGGTTTGGTGACTAAGAGGTGTTACATGAACCTCGTCCAATAAATAGACATCGCAAGAACCTACCCATAAGTGAGGTAACTCAATGACACGAGCAATTTACTAGAGCTACCTTGTGGCTCTTCGTCGGGGAAGGTGCAAACCCCCTCACAATCACTGGAGCCGGCCATGAACAATTACCAACATGTGCCAAAGCTCCTCCTCTACTCCAAGCCATCTAGGTGGCGGCAACCACCAAGAGAAACAAGAAATCCGCAACCACAACGATCCCCAAATATCACTAGATGCAATCACTCAAGCAAATGCACTTGGAATCACTCACAATCTCACTATGATGATGAATCAATGATGGAGATGAGTGAGAGGTGTTTGCTTAGTCTCATAAGGATGTCAAGTATGTCAAAGTGCCAAGAGAGTGAGCCCCAAGCCTGAACCTTCCTACTTATAGAGCCCCAAAGCTCAGAGAGCCGTTGGGAGCTCTCGGGATAATCGAACATACTGACCAGATGCACCCCAACATTCGGTCCGCTAGTGTCCGATTGCCCTCAGCTGTCCACATGTCATCCCTTTGAATATCATGTGTCGGATCTCAATGGTCAAAATGTTTCCCTCGCGTGGTTAAATAGTGATTGGATGCGCTGCTCGAGTCGATCGAACTCGGAACAATGCAGAGTCCGATCAAGGGTCAAATTTGCATCGAGAGCTCCCTGAGCGTGAAAACCGTGACTGGACACGCTGCTCAAACTGACCTGATGTGGCTCAATGCAGAGTTTGGTCAGGAACAAAAACTACCCCAAGAGGTATTTCTGTGACCGGACACGTCCGCTCATGGTTGACCGGACTTGGGCCAGAGTCTGGTCCTCTCTATCACACATGCCGAGATGCTAAGCTACTAACACTAGTGTATGTCAGCATGGACCTAACACACCCCCTACAAGTCCGGTCACACGTAGTCCACAGCGTCCGATCACGAAGACACTCTAGAACTGCAGACCGAACACATGTCCTGTGTTTGGTATAGCATTCGGTCTCTACTGTGCCATAGACTGAAGGCTAGGGTTAGGTACCAGATGCACAGGTCCACCTCGACAGTAGCATCCGGTCCTACACCAACTTCTCCTTTTCTTTTTCTAACTCCTCAACCACTTCACCCTTGCTTTCAAGTTGCTACCCACAAAGTGTGGAACTTCTTTGCTCGTGTGTTAGCATTTTTCAAAGCATTTTACAAGGATAAAAGTTAGCACACTAGGTTCTTAAATGCATATGCAAGAATCATGCACCTAATGGCACTCGATAAACCGTTTAGCTAAAGATTTCCCCTCTTTATTGTATGGCTATCGATCCTAAATGTGATCACAGTCTCTATAGTGTCTTGATCACCAAAACCAAAACCCTAACCAATACCTTTGCCTTGATCTCCAAAAGGATTTTGTTTTTCTCTTTCTTCTTTTCCATGTTGAGCACTAGATCATCTTTTGGTCATCACCATCCACCATGATCATCCTCTTGCTCCACCACTTGGAATGGACTATCCTCTCTTGTCTACACACTTAGCACTTAGGATTAGTCCATAGGTGATGTAGACTAGGCCCGATCTTCCGAAAGGTATAATAGCGTCGATTGGTGGAGACTCGATGTTCATGATCTAGGCTTCGAACCAAGACTGATTCGGACCCCCGCAACCATTACACCACTGCTTCGTTGGTTATCAACCACGCAAATGCGATTGACCTCGCTGAGAAGGCTTTCCTGCAAGCGAATCGAGAACACAAGCAAGAATGGGATGAACGCAATCTGAAATTGCAAATAAATATGAGGCTCATAAAAATAAAAAGGAGTTCAAGTCTTTATTTGAAAGGACTAATCATCATAGGTGAATAAGATCAAGAACTGGGGCCCTGGTTCATAGTAAGTAGCCTTGGCGGCACAGTTGCAGTAAAACGATGTTTGTTTCATGAGGAAATCAAGAACTAAACAAAATCCAAACCCTAAGGAGAGCGATGACTACTATTTATAGAGTCTTGGGTGTCACCCCCTAGACGCGCCCCCTAATAGGCCCAAACATGATACACGGTCCAACGGACCAAAAGACGGTGTCGCAGCACCCTGACAAATTCTGGATACTGACTTGTTTTGACGATTCCTATTGATTCCAAAGGTCTTTTGATGTGAAACCACTTGGATTGGCTTCCTTATCAAATTAGCTTTCCATCCATATGTGGATTGTCGAAAACGGAGTCCGGATGCGTCCTGGATGACCAGTTTAAGGCAGACTAGTCCTGGAGGCCGAGGCAGACTCGAACTTGAGTTGCTTTGGGCCTCCACCTCGGGGACTCAAACCGAATTAGCCTCGGACCTCCTTCTTGACTTGGACACCCTTGCTGGCCTCCTACCCCTCCATACCATGTGCCAAACATGGTCATATGCATGGGTGTCATGTCCTCATCATCCTCCCCTTCTTAACGAAAAGCCATCCTCGGCGTTGATTGTGCTTGAAACTGATCCTGCACAACATAAAGGAGAACAGGGTTGCAAAAAACAAAAGAAACTGAAATAATTGTGAGAAGGAACGTGACCATGTTTCCAAGTTTGTAGCATGTCATCTCGCATAAAAATTTTAGCAAGCATATAGACTCCATGGTCCGAACGCACACGATGTATGTCAACACTATCCTGCAAAAGATTAGAACTAACCAAAGACAATGCATGAATATATGATCTAGCAGACATAGGTAGCAACCAACAATGCTCCCCTTCTTAGAAGTGAACTTGTTTCTGTGAGGAACATGAGAAAATGTTTGTATTATTATGGCTGACCTCTAAATAATCATAATCTTGTACAACAAAAGGAGAATTCATATTACTGCGAATGTATACGCGATGTATCATATATTGTCCCTTGTTGTTATATTTGCCAATAACATGATATGTATGTTTAGAAAACCAAGACAAATCAACATATTTAAATAGGCTCTCCTCCAAACAATCTAGGTTAAACAAAACATCAAATTCAATGTAACCCAAAGTATGTAAAGAAGACAACAGTTTGAACTCATCAGTTTTAGTAGTAATATGAATAACATGTTTATTTTCAGCGCAAGTGGTTGGTTCCAAAACATGTAAAACTAAAGCATCAACCAACTCATCTTTATCACAAGGAACATCAAGCAAATTATCATGGGACAAAGATAAATCAAGAGAGGGTTCCACTAACAATTGCTCTATGATAGCATGGTGTGTGGAAGAATTTAGTACATTAAAACAATTCTCACCTTCTGTGAGTGTAGCACCATGGGCATTACCTATGTTTTCAGCAGGAGTAATAGGTGCATTATGAAATGATGGTTCTAAATTTGCATGAGGTTGTGAGCTCCTCATTTTCTTCCATGTCATCCTCTCGCTTATGTACATTATCCTGCAGAAGGTTAGTCATAGCAAGAGGAATAACAACAGACTCTTCCTCTAAATGGTACACCTCATCATATGAAGTCAAAACAGGAGGTGGATTAACAAAGGTTTCTCGCATAAGAAGTTTCATATCATTCCAAGTTTGAGGTTTATCAGAAGGATCTAAAGACTCCCACCAAGATAAAGCAGAATGTCATAAAACACTAGCTGTATTTTTTACCTTCCTCCTTGGACACATAAAGCGAGTAGCAAAAATGTTATAGATGGCAATTTCCCACTCCATGTACTCATCAGCACCTATACCATCATAAGTCGGTGGATATGAACAACCTCTCATTGTTAGAAGACAGCAAAAGACAACATAAAAATATTATCTCTATCAACTACTTAGGTTGTGGACAAGGAAAAACAAGACACTCAACTCTCAAGCGTCTTACCACGGTCTTACAAGTGTTCTTACCAAAGCAACAGGCGGTGCAATTGGTCGGTGACTGTGATACCATTGTAGCTTGAGTGTAACAGTTGCAAGGCAAACCTGTACTTGGTTAGAAGAAAATAGAGCTTGGACAGGCACAATATAGTAGCAAGGAATAGCAAATTTCACAACTGAATAGCAAAGCTGAATAAGTATCCCAAATACTTGTCTTAGTTGCTGGCCTACTCATGTTCCAAGTACTAGATGTATCAAGTGATGTGAACAGCAAGAATATGATTAGAAACAAGGCAGAAATCAGCAAACGCAAACACAGCTCAAATGGCGCTCTCTATGTGCTCCTCTAGATATTGTTCCACTTTTGCCCCTCTTTTTTCTATTTTTTGGGGCTGTCGTTGTTTTTTTGAAAAATTTTGACTTTTTCTTTTTATTTTTTTGATATTTTTTCTTCACTTAGAAGCACAAAAAAGTAACCATAGAAAATATGAGCTTAAACAAGTGAAAGACATGGCCTATGGAATTTCTAGAAGACGTGCTCGAAATCGACAAAAACCTTGTGACCACGAAAAGAGGATCTTGTGACCACTTTTTGATCAAAATAAAAATCTCCAACCCCAACAACGCAGAGGATGGACGGATCTAAAAAAATTCTGATCGATTTTGATATATGGAACGTCAAAATCCGAGTTCGTATGCGAAAACTAGACCAGTTTTACGAACACACTCCGAATTAGAGGACAAAACGGGAACAATGCACGCAAAATTGATCACGGCAGCAATGATTTGATGGAAATAGTGACGACAAGTGTCGGAAATTAGATGGCGTGGATTAAGATTTGATGAATACACAGGAATCACAGCAAGACTTGAAGGTGTTCACGGATTATGATGAAAAACAAAGGAAAAAAACACAAACTGGACTAAAAAACGAACTAAAACCAGCAACCAGAACTTGACCTAGGGCACAAACTCAACAACACGAAACAGAGACGAAATTGCATGGCACAATGAGGCTATAGGACAGGAAATATGTGGCGGTGTATTTTTTTTTGCTTTTTGTGGACTATAGGTTATGCAAAAACAGTAACAATCTAAAGGGAAAACAAAGTTATACCTAACGGGCAACAAGGTCTCTGATACCACTTGATGTAGACTAGGCCCGATCTTCTGAAAGGTATGATAGCGTCGATTGGTGAAGACTCGACATTCATGATCTAGGCTTCGAACCAAGACTGATTCGGACCCCCACAACCGTTACACCACTGCTCTGTTGGTTATCAACCACGCGAACGCGATTGACCTCGCCGAGAAGGCTTTCCTACAAGCGAATCGAGAACACAAGCAAGAATGGGATGAACGCAATATGAAATTGCAAATAAATATGAGGCTTATGAAAATAAGGAGTTCAAGTCTTTATTCGAAAGGACTAATCGCCACAGGCGAACAAGATCAAGAACTAGGGCCCTGGTTCACAGCAAGCAGCCTTGGCGACACAGTTACAGCAAAACGATGTCTGTTTCATGAGGAAATCAAGAACTAAACAAAACCCAAACCCTAAGGAGAGCGACGGTTGCTATTTATAGTCTTGGGCGTCACCCCCTGGACGCGCCCCCTAATGGGCCCAAACACGATACACGGTCCAACTGACCAAAAGACGGTGTCATAGCACCCTGACAGATTCTAGATGCTGACTTGTTTCGATGATTCCTGTTGATTCCAAAGGTCTTTTGATATGAAACCACTTGGATTGGCTTCCTTATCAAATTAGTTTTCCAACCATATGTGGATCATCGAAAACGGAGTCCGGATGCATCTTGGGTGACCAGTTTAAGACAGACTGGTCCTAGAGGCCGAGGCAGACTCGAACTTGAGTTACTTTGGGCCTCCACCTCGAGGACTCGAACCGAATTAGCCTTGAACCTCCTTCTTGACTTGGACACCCTTGCTGGCCTCCTACCCTCTATACCATGTGCCAAACATGGTCATATGCATGGGTGTCATGTCCTCATCAATAGGTTTCATCAATTATCCAAAACCAAACTAGGGCTTTCAAACCCTACCAATCAACACCCTAACACTGACCAACATCAACCATTATTTTTTGACAAGCCTGCACGTGCCTCTAAATAGTCCGATATAGCTTTTTACAGGGCATGCACTTGCCCACTATGATATTGCTAATTGTATTCTTATTGTAGCTAAAAACGCTTTGGCTCCACTAAACACAATTATAGTCGGCACAATAGCGATCTACTACTGGCGGTAGCTCCCCACGTGGTGCTTGGGTGCAATGGTTTTTGGAGATGAGGAACTTTATCAAGTGAATGACTCTGAGTCATGGCCGGCAATGGTGATGCCTTGGCGCCATGATTCTCATTGAAGGCATTGTCGTTAGGTCCCTTGCCTCCTAGGAGTTCGATTGAAAAAACCTATTCTCTGTTTGGCATTGGCGGCATTTGTGAATGTTGGTTCCCTTCTTAGAGGCTTCGCTATTTAGAACTCCCCCTCTCTCTCAAGCTCTTCGTTTGTTTGCTACTACGTGCTTGATGGTGTCTGACTGCCGGTGCTTTGATGGTATGGTGTGATCTTTTTGTTGTGGTAGTGTCAAGTTGCCGCTTGTATTGTAAGTGTTTTGTTTTTATTTGGTATATGTTGTTGAATGTTGCTTTTCTTCTCTGTTTATATACATATGTTCGACGATTCTCTTGCCTGTGGCTTTTCGAGGAGAAAATAACCATTTACTACAAAGGAAAAATGGGCACATGACAAGAATATCTTTTTTTATTGGGATGATAACTCTGAAAAGAGAGATTTCCTATCTTTTCTTTCAACTCAGGAGAAATACGGTTGGGCGGCGCTAATTCGAATCCCTTGGGCAAAATAAGAACAACACCCACATTCAACCCTCTTTAATAGTGAAAGTTGCTTGCCCATCATCTAGTGCACAGGCTATGAAATTTGTTATTTTCATATGGAGTTTTTAGCTTGAGCTTGCATTTCAAATTTACATATGAGTAAAAATTTTCAAGTGACTGAGATTTTTTTTGAGTTTCTCATGTTACTACCACATATCAACAAATATGAAAGGTAGTGTGCACACATGTAATAATGCTCAGGGCGCGGATCTAGATTTATGTATGTTTAGAGCACTTCCAATATTTACACATATTTTTCACTTCTAGAGATAGAAGAGGTATGTCACCCGCACGAAGAGTTTAACTATTGTCTTCCCGCTAGTTTAAAAGCTTTTGGCCTCTTTCCGCTGCGCGTTACATCTAATACTGGCTTAGAGGAAGGTGCTTTACACGAGGTGTTTGGCTTCAAGCCCATTTTGCCACACTTCACCTTATACAAGTTTGACTAAGTTGGCAAATGATTGACATCTAAACATTGATATGTTTTTTTAGACTTTACATGTCATAGACAAAAAATGTATTTAGACATGATAAAATATAGTTCCAAATTTTCTAGCTATATTTGTTATGGCTTGGCACACTTGGTTAAGATTACTTATGGGAAACCTATGTCCGCTGGTACTGGGGTTGCAGCGACAAGACAACGCTGTGCGGGGGTGTCCACACGTCAGCGATGTGTCGAGGCGGTGACGTCGTGGGGGCGTGTTGGTTTTTGTCTGCACGCACGTCCCGAATCTCGAAACATCCGCAATGATGCCGAATTTTTTACAATTGAGCCCTTTTTTGAAAGTTTCTCACAAATAGACCCCTGGCGAAAAGAATTCAGAAAATGGACCCTTAGCTCGGCGCCATTGATGCTGGCCCCGAGGTAGGCACCTGTGTCTCTGGTGCCGAGCTCCTAGGAACGGTGGATACCCTGGCAGGGAGCTCGGCGCCAGTCACTCTGGCGCCGAGCTCGGCACCTCCCAGCATTTAACCCCGGCCCAACCTTCCTGCCCGAGCGTTCTTCCTCTTCTTTCTCCTCCCTCTCGGGTTTTTTCTCTCCTCACTTCACCCTACCTCATGAATCAGCATATTGGACCTTGAAAACCTTGATTTGATCCGTAGATCTTCGAGAGCAAGGTATCCTCGCTCTCCTCCTAGTTTTTTTCGCATCGATTCGGTATGTATTAGTTTGATTTTTCAACCTAACAATCATTATCACTTAGGGTTTCATTGTATCCCTCAATATATATATTATACAACCATTGGATGATACCAAGGTGTGGAAAAAGCTAGCAAACCTAGGCGCATGTAGTTATATTATGGGTTCATTGTTGTGCATCAAATGGGAAACCCTAGGTTTAGGGTTTAATGTGAACTGCTTTCGTTTCTTAGAACGAAATTGGTTGTATTATAGTTATGGTTCTCATTGACATTTATTTGTGATATTTTGATTTATGTTTGTTAAATTACATCCATTTTGTTAGATGCAAGAAATGTTTTGGGAGGAGTTTTAGCGAAAATAGGGTCGTCCTCGAGAATTATACCCCGACGCGTCTAGCAAAGATGCCCCCGTCCCTCCCGACCTCCCTATCCCTAACTGTGACTGTGGTTTCCCGGCCCATGTTTTTCAATCGAAACATCCAGACACTGCGGCGCGTTGCTTCTACATATGCAGTCGTTTTAATATAAGAAATTGTTTCCACTATCCTTTTTCTTTATTTGTGTAAGTATGCTACTAATATTTTGTTGGAATCTCGTTGTGTAGGACCATGAGAGGTGCTTTTTCTTTTAGTGGATCGACGGTACAGACAAGTTTGATCCTAGGTACCTCCTTTTTGATGATTGGTTTAGAGGGAGACATCCACATGAGCACTTCAAGCGGTGGGTTCTACCCCCCCTAACCCTTCACCAATGATGGCTAAAAAGAAGCACCTAGCCGCAGTTAGACGACTTGAGGAACCTCCTCTGTGCGATTGCGGAGATCGAGCTGTGATAAACCCTGAGAATACGTTGGAGTTTGTGTGTCCAAACAAGCATGAAGTAAGTGCAAAGTGTATGTATTCAAATCTTAAGCTATATGTGTTCATGTACTAATGTCTCATTATTTAGGTGTTTTTAATGGCGAAGTGTCGTTTCAAGGAATGGTTGTATGGTCCTAAGAACCAATGGTCGGAAGAACCGCGGAGGGTTAACGAAAAGAAGAAAGAAAGGGTAATCTACAAAGCACCTCCTGTCATGTGTCCCTTCGGAGCTTGGAATAGGCCATTATTGCGGCCATATGATTGAGTATGATGAGGTTCATTATTTTTGTGGTAAACATGGAATCGTATTTTGTTTCTTTTGCTAAGACATATATGATATAATATTTCTTTTGAATAGAGCACTAGAAAATGCAGGTGGGAATGTTATGATGGTCAAGCTAAGTTCTTGGATGAACTAAAGAAGAGGCAACTAATTACATGGAAGAGGAGATATGGACCTGACTACGTTAACCTATTCGTTAAACATCACAAAGAAAAGATGTGTGAGTTTGCTAGACAACGCGGTATTTGCAACCCGATCGATGTTGGGCTTAACAAATAGGGATTAGAGAGGCGGATGATGTTAGAGGAGGAGAGGGCAAGGGAGAAGACAAGAGTACAGATGTAGGTTTTGAACGAGCATGTTGCTACATTATGTGTTAGTAAGTGCTTGAAAGCCTTTTTTCGTTGCCTGATTTTAAATGTATTATAATCGCGTTGCTAACTGATTGCATTTTATACATAAAGGGATTGGTTGCAGCGAGGAACATGCCGTAGAGGTGGCTCGTGCAAGGTATGAGAAGAAGAAGTTAGATGAGCATAGATCGCGAGCTGGTCGCACCGTTCAATCACCGATTGTGTTGTCTGAAGAGGGGGACGAGGATGAGGACGACACTGGCAGACTGAGTGAGCTCATTGCTCTAGCAGAGGTGGGCATGCAGATGCAGGAGGTTGAGGACGACACTAGCAGACTGAGCGAGCTCATCGCTCTAGCAGAGACAGGCATGCAGGCGAAGGAGGCTGAGGACGACACTGGCAGACTGAGCGAGCTCATCGCTCTAGCAGAAGCGGGCTTACAGGCGGAGGAGGATGACAACGCATTCTTCACTCAGGCCACAGCGGCCGCAGATGAAGCGGAGGCCTCTTACTACAGGCGACAGGCAGGTCAGAGCAACACAGGTGAGCCTAGCCACAGTAACAGAGTTGTGGTAGAGGACTAGTACTCGGATGATGAGTTGCTTACTCAGTACGTTTCAGACTGAGGATTTGAAAGTGCATTTGCCCCTATGTCTACTTTTGGCACGTACTTCTAGTATTAATATGTTGTGTAATGTGGCATAGTATTGAACTTTTTATTATGTGGTTGTTTTCATTATTTATGGTCTTAATATTCCGCTTAATGATATGGACGTATTGAAATGTGAACACTTGCTATAAAAAAACCTAACGACGTACGGCATTATATAAATCAACACACGAAACACATAAAATGGCATGTGACTACATGTACCGAACCTGGGTACAGAGTTTCCTTCGACTAAACCTAACATGCCTTAGGTAATTAAACCAAACAACAAACATATAAATGTGGTATGTGAAAAAGATAAAGTCATCCTAGTAGTGTGGCCACATAGCAAATTGTGTTGCACCTTCTCTATAGTAGCCTCCCGTTGTTGTTGGTGGTGGTGGCAGGGGTGATGGGGGAGGCCCCTTGTTGTTGTGGTTAGGGCAGGTGCAATATGGATCATTGCAGAGTGCCTACTGTGAATCGGCGTCATTGTTGTCGTCCTGTCCATCGTCCTTGTAACCGCTGCTAACTTCCCTTTCTAAATCGAAGATACGGTCCTGTAGGTAGTAGATGTACTCCGCATGCAGATAAATAGGTCGAGGATCGACCCACCTACTGAACCCACAGTTTTCTTCGGCCAAGGAAGACTACAATAAGTGTCAACTTATGGTCAGCACAACTGTGTGGCCCGACAACTTTTGTGATCTTCCATTTTCTAGTTACCTGTTGCTTCCTTGCACAAACCCTCTATGGGCAGCGTTCCTTGTCACACATAACTGTGTAACGGCGCTTCGCATATGAATGCAATACCCTATAAGGCCTCTTTTGTATCACTGCAAAAGCCTACAACCACCTCTTCAAAGTAGGAAGGTCATTGAACACCCTCACATTCTCAATTACCATGGTAGGACAGGCCTCAGGAGCTTTTAGGAGCTCATCATCATGTCCTTCTGCAAACGCCTGATCAGAATGAGCAAGATCGCTGAACTTGTGAACTCTAGGATCATGGCGGCCAGGAAAGATACGCCTCATCATCTCAACATCACTCTCCGTCAGCTCTCCAATAGGACGATCATCATCAGAATCAAGAGCCTTAGACATCTCATATGGCTCCGAATCATGCATAATTTCAATACTATTGGAGCCACGGAATCCATCTCCAAAGTGCACTTGCGCAGCAATAGGAGGCACATCCACATTCTGAGGAATGTCTCCTGCAACATCAATACATAATTCAGGAAAGAATGAAAGAAATAGATGTAAGGAACGGGGTAAGCTCCCAAAAACCATGCGGTTAAGACACTTACTCGGATAATTCTGTATCAAAGGGATCTCATAAGGAGGATCTGTCATGGAAACATGAGTCTGACAACCATCTACAAATACCACATTGGGGGCAGATTGAGCATCGGGAACCGTAGGTGCAATCTGCACATGCAGGTAAGGTTCTGGAACGGGAGGGTCGATGTGTGACTGATGATTCATTGCTGGGATAAACTCATGACGGATGGGATCAACTAACACCCGATGCACAACCACGTCCAAACATTGCAGCTGGCTCTTCATAGCCGATCTCACATAGTTCTCCCACTGATCCGCACAACCAATTGAGATCATTCGACTGAAAATGTTCGGAGGAGAACCTAGGTGCAGTACACCATCAACTGCAATGTCATCACCTCTAAGGCAATGCAGCTCCTCCCGAGCCCTTACAACCATCTCACTAAATGAAGGCATATCATTGAATAGCATAGGCACGCTTTGCATATCAAAAAACTCAACATATCCATAGCGATCGCTTTCAATGGTGCCTCCATGATATATGGTCACTAGGTTGTTCATCTAATTCAAACACGTAACGAAACACATGTCCTTTAGTCAAAATTAGACGATAGATAGTACCTAACAAGTACTTTCTAGTTACAAACTAAGTAATTAAGATAATAACTACGTATATATATACAGTGTACTCACTAAATAGCTAGATCATATGTAGTTAACTAAATATGTAACTACATATCTAAGTAGCTATCTAACTATATCTGTGAACCTATGCATCTATGTTACTATCTATCTACATATATATATCTCACTAGATCACTACCTGAGTCATCACATTAACTAGTAAATAACAAATGCCAACTAAGTAGGTACATTGCATATTCATAATTTTTACCTTTCCAACGACTGCTCTGCGGACGTCGAAGGAGTCGCAGCGGACGATGGGCTTGGGTCAGGCCGACGATCCGGACCGACGGTGGCACGGCCGGCCGCTGCAGGTGGCGGGGTCGGCGGTGGCGCGGCCGACGACAGCGATGGCGCAGCCGACGACAGCGATGGCGCGCGGCGGGCGTGGGATGCCCGGGGCTCCACGCGGCGAGTCCGGCTTGACGGACGCGGGAGGTACACCGGCGCTGGACGGTGGCAAGGCGGGGCGAGGCCGGCGATGGAGGGCCGTCCGCTGGGCGCGCGGCGCGGGGCGGCCTCGGGGCACGGGCGCGGCACGGCGCGGGCGGCGACGGCGGCGGAGCTCGGCTATCCTAGGGCGAGAGAGGGAGAAGAAGAGAGGAAAGGCATGGACCCAATAGGTATTAAAGGCTCGGCGCCATTCATGTTGACGTCGAGCTCGGCGCCAAGATCTATGGCGCCGAGCTCCCTGCCAGGGCTCCCAGGAGCTCGGCGCCAGAGACGCTGGCGCCTACTTCGACGTCAGCATGGCGCCGAGCTAAAGATCCATTTTCTGAATTTTTTTTCCCATAGATTTATTTCCGAGAAACTTAAAAAAAAGCTAAATTATAAAAAAATCGGGCAATGATGCGGGCAGAGAGCGGAGGAGGAGCACGAGGCGGTCACCACCCCGAGCCCGACACAGCACGTGCGCGCGCGAGGCCCCTCCGCGGCTCCGCCCATGTGCCTGCACATTTATTTATGCACGGACCATCCGTGCCCAGTTCCCGCACCAGCTCGCACTCGCCGCATTGCCGCACCGGCGGCGGCGCGGCGCCATGCCCATGCCGATGCTGCAGTGCTTGCGATCCGAGCGCAGCTAGCTAATCCGGTTTTCCGCTCGCCGGATCTACTGGTATCGACGTCCGATCGATCCATCTTGAGCCTTGACGACGGGAAAGGAGATGTTCCTGTCGATGCCGATGGCGTCGTGCCTGTGTCTGTGATTGTTTTTTTTTTTTGAAATCGTGTCTGTGATTGTTGAAGAAGAACCTAAGGAGGACTACGCTACGTGTGCCTATCTTTTTGTTCGTACCGTACCGGATCCGAAAAGCGGGGGGGGGGGGCGTAAAGGAGGTGCAAAGACGGTTGCAGACTTGCAGTGCTCGTACGCCTCTCGGACAGGGGGCAAAAAAAATCTCTGCGCAACTACGACCACGCCCAGCAAGAAAAGAGCTACTACCAGTACGACGTATACGGTATACCAGCCCCAGTAACAATACACGTATTTTACGACGTGTTGCCCGTCGGACACAAGCTGCTTCATCAGCTAAGCTGGATACCTTTACCTTGTTGCTACGTGGTAACGTGGACGCAACTACGAGCTGAAGGAGCGATACGTACCGGAGTACGTACTACAAATCTGTTGTAGTGAGATTGCTTCCAAGATGCTGCAGCAGCACACGCTTTATACAAGGGCACACTAGCACGCACAGCACACAGAAAAGGCGCCAGCGGCTGCTTTCGCGCCATATTTATCGATTGCATTGCATGTCTGCATCTCTATTCTCTGCTTGACGTGACCATCGGCAAACTACCTTCCACTCCGAACTCAACACTGACACTGCTAGACCGCCTATATACAAACAACAAGATAAAAATGCTCGCATACATTCCATGAACACGACGAACAGGTGGCTAATCAAGTCGGCCCAACACCTTTTCTCAAGCTCCTGGTCTGATCTCTGATTTTCTTTCGATTTTTACTTTTTTTGGGGAGCATTTGGACGGCGACTTTTTCACCGGGAGAATACGGGGTTGAGGGTTTTGGTGAGCCCGTGGAGCGCGCCGTAGCCGCGGGAGCTGAAGCCCAGGCAGCCCAGGAGGCCCTGCCGGTAGGGAAGGAACGTGCGCCGCCGCATCTCCTCCGCCTGCGCGCGGTTCGGAGCCGCGTAGAGCCTCTCGTGCGCCGCCGCCACCGTGGTCGAACGTCGCCGACGGCCCCTGCCCTGCGCCCGCGGCCGGGCATCCTCGCCGCCGGAGGCCTCCGTCGCTGGCGGCGCGCGAGATGGGCGCAGCCTCGCGGCAAGCCTGTCCCTGGCTACCCAGGCCGGCGAGAACGGCCAGGCTCGTTCGGGCTTGGTAGCGCCGGCGGCGGCGGGCGCCCCGGGGCCGGCGTCGCGCGAGTTAACGCGGCTGCTGCCTGGCTCGCTCTTGCTGCGGTGGAGGAGCATGTCCCTGATGAACACCCACCGCCGGGACCCGCGCGCCGACGACGACGCGGCCGACGAGGACGACGACGACGTGGAGGAGGACGAGGACGAGCGGGACGAGGCGGTGACCGGCGGCGCGGCCTCCCCGTGCGTCCCCCCGGTCGCGTCGGCGGCGGGGCCGGGGCCGAGATCCGGCGCCGAGACGAGCGCATTGATCAGCTTGAGCCGTGGCGACGCGCTGCGGAACGGGGACATGGACCGCGCGCGGCGGTGCACGGACGCGCTCCGGGGCGTGAGGTCGCGGCCGCGCGTCGGCGCCGCGCCTCCGCCGCAGTCGTCGTCGTCGTCGCTTCCGGGGTCGAGATCCGGGAGCGGGGGCAGGGCGAGCGGCCGGATCTGGCCGTTGTGGAAGAGCTCGTCGGCGGAGATCATGGGCCCGCCAGGCCCGCCGAACTCGAACTCCGCGTCGCACGCGCACCCACGCGGCCCACCGGCGGCGCCGGGAGTCGCGGAGGCCGAGAGGAGGAGGTGGTGGATGGGGCTGGCCGGCGCGCTGAAGAAGTAGCCTCCGCCGCCGATGGCGTGGGGACGTCCGGGGCTGGACGGCGCGCTGGCGAACGGGGTGGAGCAGGAGCTGTCGATGTCATCGTCCATGGCCAGCGTCTGCGGTTGCGCTTGCTCCGCTGGGCTGTTCGTGCTCCTTGCGCCGGGTTGACCTGGCTGAGGTGAAGTGGCGGTGGAGGTGGTGGGAACTGGGAAGGGGAGGGAGGGGAGAGGCTATAAAGAGTCTGTCTACGCAATAGTCGGTTGTTTTAGTGCTCCAAACAATCGGTTGTTGGCAGAGAAAAAAACAACCGGATTCTTCTAGACCCAGAAACGACTGTTGGTGCAAACAAAAACGAACGAATATCAAACCCTATGATATAGATTCAACGGTCAAGAAATAAACACATCGGCAATCAATCTGACAACTTAAAGTTACTAAATCTAACCACATTTATTAAAGGGCAGCAACTAAATGTTTCGCTTACACTAACATTAAAAAAATTGAATTGAAACTGAAACTAAGAAATAAAAAAACAACTGTTGGAGCAAACAAAAACAAACGAATTTTAGACTCTATGATGTGGATCCAACGGTCAAACAAAACTACAGGCAAATAGACACATCGGCAATTACGGCCTGTTCGCTGGTTGGTTTCTGGGCTGGTTTGGGCTGACTGGTGCTGGTTTGTTGCGAGAGGAAAACACTGTTGGCTGACTGGTTTGGGCTGGCTGAAACCAACCAGCGAATAGGCTGTTAATCTGACAACCGAAAGTTACTAAATTGGACCACATTTATTAAAGGGCAGCAACTAAATGTTTCGCTTACACTATCTTATATAAAATTAAAAAAACATTAAAATTTTTTGACTAAAAACTAAAACTAAGAAATAAAAAAATTGACTGAAACTAAAAAAAACAAACTCAAATAACTGAAAATGAAAAAAACTGAAATAATGAAACTGAAATCGAGAAGCAATAAATAAAACTGAAATTGACAAAGATAAAAAAACAAAATTAGACAAAATGAAAAGAAAAATACAAAATAACAACAAAAGAAAAAAAAGGTACCAGCATAGGCTTCTAGGTGTAGCCTTTATCGGCGCCTGCCTACTGACGCGCAGGCGCTTGGGCCCCACGCCCTTCCTCTCTCTCTGCAAGCTAAGGCCGCGTTTAGATGCCAAAAATTTTTGGTTTTGGGTACTGTAGCCCGTTTGTTTGTATTTGGTAATTAGTGTCTAATTATGGACTAATTAGGTTCGAAAGTTTTGTCTCGTGATTTCTCGTCCAACTGTGTAATTAGTTTTTTTCGTCTACATTTAGTACTCCATGCATGTGCCGCAAGATTCGATGTGACAAGTACTGCATAAAAATTTTTAGGAACTAAACATGCCCTAAACCGGTCCCCACGCCTTCCTCCTGACGCGCGGCTGCATGCGGTTGCCCTTCTCCCTCTGCAAGACTGCAATGCATCTATCGGTCCCCACGCTTGCCTGCTGATGCGATCGCACGGCCAGAAATCCAGGTGCTGGAGCCGGATGAAACAACCGGGCACAAGATAGCAATTCTGAAATAGGAAAAGTCCATGTTATTTCTCTTTGAACTTGTAAACAGGATAAACCAACTCCTTCAACTTTTAAAATCATTCATTTTATCTCCCTAACTTGGTTATAGGTGGGTTTCAAAGGTGGTTTTATCTTCTTCTTTTTTATTTTGGCTGATTTTTTTTAAAAAATCACAGTAAATCACAGAAAAATCATAAAACGAAAAATCTAATTTTGTTGGACTTCACATGGCCACATGCCGACATGGGGTGAGGCGGCGTCAGCCACTCAGCCCAACGGGTTGGCCCGATTGGATTTGCCTTTTATTTACTGCAGGGAGCTAGGGAGGATCAGGTCACGCATCTTTTCTTCTCCCGCCAGCGCGCAAGACAGGTGTGTCAATCCATGGGGATTAGCTCCTTTCTGTGGAATCTTTGGAAGGGACGGAACGGCCAAATCATAAGAAACGCGACCTAGACCTTCTGCTATGGTCGCCCCAAGGGGAAGCCACGGCTGTTCGCTCCCCTCGTTACTAGTAATTGGCCAATTGGGCGATGCCATTTAACAATGTAATGTAAAACTCAGCCATCTAGCGTTTTCTTCTTGGCTCTCTTCTGGCTGACGATCGCCTGCCGTAGCCCATAAATTTTAACCACGGCTGACGAACTTAACACAGGTGCAAGTGCAATTCGCCGACAAGTTGGGCTCATCATCCTCACACCAATCGGACTGAGCCGTGCTCTTGTGGACACAATCGTGCTAACTAGGCCTTTGTACTGCACCACGATGCCAGCTCAGCAGAAAAAAAAACATGTTTCCATAAATTCTGACCTGCGAACAGTAAGTACCGATTATTAAGAATCATGCATCCTGACCTGACGTGACCATTTCGGACATGGCATGCCACCAGACGCACGTAACTCCTTCCTAGCTCAACAGATGCAAACTGGCACCAAAAAAAAAACAGATGCAAACTATCGAGACTTGTGCCGGTGTGACAAGAGATCATGCATGCAATGCAACTGTCAGTGGAGGAAGTTCATACTGGAACACCTACTAGGCTAGTAAGGTACACTTATCTTATACGGAGTATATCGCGAACATCGAATGAAAATCACTTTCAAGACAGGATCCTGACAGTATGAGCAAATAATGCAGGACAATATATGATGGGTTCTAGCGCCTACTAGACCCGTAGACCTGGCCTCACTCGACCACGTCCAGCTTGCCCTGTCGGCGAGCCCATGAAAAGATCTGATGGAGCTATAATGACACGCCGTGGTGTTTGGATGAATTGATTAAAATTTAAATTTAGGAGGTATGTTGAGATAATATTGTATGGGGTGTTCGGATATTAATAAAAAAATAAATTACATAATTCGTCAGTACTCTACGAGACGAATTTTTTAAGCCTAATTAATCCATCATCATCGCATGTTTACTGTAGCACGCCATTATCAAATCATGGACTAATTAGACTTAAAAGATTCGTCTCGCAAATTAGTCGCAAACTATGCAATTAATTTTGTAACTAATCTATATTTAATACTCCATACATATATTCAAATATTCGATGGGACAGCGACTAAAATTACCGCAAGTCAGGCGGCTTATTACCACCAAGTCAGGCCAGCCGCATTATTCTGACACTTACAGGTCCATCGCAACGGTTTATTACCACCAAGTCAGGCCAGCCGCATTATTCTGACACTTACAGGTCCATCGCAACGCACCACAACGTGAGCGTGGGAGGCACAACACAGTGCTTTCCTCCCCTTGTAAATGCATTGTTACAGCAGACGCAGGGAAGTCTTGGATTGAATTACGAGTAGAAATGGCTATAGAGTTGCCTATGACAGAGGTAAAAACTTCAGAAACCATGTCATGCAGGGCAAGCTCATTCAGTAGTCAAGCTGAAAGTGGATTCAGCTGCGTAGTCGATCGGGTGCTTCACTCCTCACGGTGATCCTCTGCCTTTTCTCGTTCATGTATCCTTGAGCTTGAGAACATAACTGTCGTCCCCCTCCTGCAACAATGGCGGCGAACCCACTATCAGGGACAAGGCAAACAAGGAAACAGCAGAAATTCAATGCTGTCAACCCAGAGTATTTGCTCTACTCAGATTGCAGAATTTTACCTCTTTCCTGATCCGATCAAGCTCGTCGGCACTGCAGCCAATGATCTTCTCTGCATGTTCGTTGAACACGGAAACCCATGCCTCACCAGTGGGATCAGAAACCTTGATGACCATTATGCATCTGAAGGACGAAGGGAAACAATCAGATTTGGCACCAAATAGATAACAGTAGCAGGCTTCTGCTAACGATTTTACCTAAGTGAGCATTCAGAGGCATTCTTTTTGCATCCCTCGCACCAGTATCCAGATCCAAAAGCTTCAGTCACCTTTCTTGTTGCAGGTCTTGCAAGCACGGCACCACATATTCTGGTCAGGCTTGATGTGGCTTATGATGGCATTCAAACTGAAGAAAACAGGCTGCAAAGCAAAAACAAGTCAAATTGGGGCTTCTCCAAATTTGCAATTCCCCCGTTAAAGATATAAATAGTACTATCATATTTCAGTGAATATTCAGGATAGTACCTTTTCCTGGCCCATAGCAGGATCGCTGGTGATGTGAGACCGAAAAACTCTATCAGAATACATGGACTTCAAGCCACCAGCCCGTGTGGCACCCATTTCTGCAGCAATTGGTGCCAGTGAAGTATCTTTGCCTCCTGCATACTATAGTGATTAAAAACATACAACAAGCTCACATTATTCAGGAGAGTACTACCATGGTTTAAGATTCTGAGACTCAGGTAGTTCTGGATTAATTGCAAGAGTACTTTTGCCTATAATTGAAAGAGACACACCTACAAGACAAATTTCAGCACCACAATCATCACGAAGCACTTTCAGTAACTTATTTCCAGGAAGAAGATTAAACAGAGATTAGATGACATACCTTGGAAATCAGATACTTTTAGGCTCTTCATCGCAACGACGGGAGAACTGTCAACCATGTCCAAAAGCTCTTGGCCAGTCGTAGTAGCAAGATCATTCCAAAGAGAAACACTAACAGTTTTGCCACTGCCAAGAAATGAAATGAATCAATTACGAACAGATAATTTCTTTATTAGAAGCAATATCTATAAAAAATAATATTAAATCAAAAGGATTTTAAATTATTAAATTATTATAATTTTAAATTATTAATCTAGTAGTGCCAATATTGTTTCATTAATCTATGTTAAATTTAGATCACAAAAATATAAAGTTTAGATAGATATGGCAAAACTTAAGAGAATTAATTTGAGACATTTTTTATGGACTTATATCTGTGATTAGAGAAATTATAAGCTACATCACTGAATGATTGTATTCTGACCTGGTAAAAGATCAAGTGATACTTACACTGAGTGTGGGAGATACGCTCTGAACCACACCAACAATGAGACACTACATCAAACCTGAAGAAATAAAACCAACTGACTTCCAATAATTCTGACATACCGGCTTGACCTGTCGGCGAGCCTATGAAAAGATCTGATTGTGCTATAATGCCACGCCGATTTATGCAGGCCAGCCACATTATTCTGACACTTACAGGTCCATCGCAATGCACCACAACGTGAACGTGGGAGGCACAACACAATGCTTTCTTTTTCCTCCCTTGTAAATGCATTGTTGCAGCAGACACAGGGAAGTCTTGATTGAATTACGAGTAGAAACGGCCATAGAGTTCCCTATGACAGAGGTAAAAAACTTCAGAAACCATGTCATGCAGGGCAAGCTCTTTCAGTAATCAAGCTGAAAGCGATCGATGGCACAACACAATGCTTTCTTTTTCCTCCCTTGTAAATGCATTGTTGCAGCAGACACAGGGAAGTCTTGATTGAACTACGAGTAGAAACGGCCATAGAGTTCCCTATGACAGAGGTAAAAACTTCAGAAACCATGTCATGCAGGGCAAGCTCATTCAGTAATCAAGCTGAAAGCGATCGATGAACTTTCTATCCCATTGGGTAAATAACATTTATCACTGATTTGAACATGTCTTGGGTGACAGAATAAATAGGGGATATGTAACAACAAAATGAAACAAAATTACAGAGCAACAACTACAGGATTCATCTCAAATTACAAATATACACTCCTGCCGTCGTCTCACGACCATGTCGCCGATGACCTCGTCAAGCAGTGAGCTCAGTAAGTGGCTCTCCACCTCCTCACCAGCCTCGAACTCCTCCACCCGGAAATCGACCCATGTGCCCAGTCCACTGCTCATGTCCTTGTCGACAAGCTCATCCTCCATCCAGTCTCCCATGCTCTTCCAACTGGTGATCTCATTGCAGACTTCGGCCTCTATGCCCCGGCTCAGCGTTGCTGCTCCTTTGCTCCACGCTGCATATCCTGCCTGGAAGTAGGTCATGCGTCTTGTCTCCAGGCATTCATTTATGCAGTTGAACAACAGCCGCCTGTACCCTCGACGGCAAAAAGGCTCCTTCCCTTGTGTATACACATGCATATTCTCCATTTTCTCAAAGAGAAGGGGGTCCAAAGCTGATCTATCCTGATTGACAAAGAGTGATCCCAGTTCATCTGTTGTCAAGTTGACATTGCTTAGCACATCTGCAATGTACTCCAGCTCTGTGTGTCTTGATCTTTTAGAACATTGGGTGACATCTGAAATATCTGATGTATCTATTGAAGCGGAAGAGGCTGAGTCTGTTGTCTTTGCCTCAATATCAACTGATGCTGGGTTAATCAAGAAATTCCCTTGGGCATTCTTAACATCAAAAAGTGATGAATAACCCTTACCCCCTGTCATGAGGCAAAAATGATTAATGTTCAGGGGTAAAAAAATGTCAACAGTTCAAGAAATAGCAGAAATTCATGTTAGCTGAATTACCACTGCTGCTGCCTGAACACTCGGAAGACCAGCAACTCTCACTTAGAGAGGTTGGTTCAAGCACAGATAGGGGACTTAGATCATCATTTTCCTGTTCCTTCCTTGCATTGCTTATGCTGCTGCATTCTTCTTGTTCTTCCACCTAAATGCATGTGAAATATTGTATTAGAATTGCAACTACACTAGAAAGTGGCACATAAGCTGATAAGGATTCGTTCAGTCATGCTACATACTATACTGCCACACATAGTAAGGGCCACACTTTTGACTCTCCAGAATGTAAATCTTAAGTTACTAAGGAGCCTTTAGCATATCCAAAACAAAGAAAACTCCCTACCATTTTCATTATTCCACATGTTAGAACAAAGCTGCCATTTTCATTACTCCACATGTTAATTCTTCCTCTTGATGGGATCAGCAGAGAGGGTCTTGTGTATATTTATAAGGAGCTGTGACTAAAGCTCAGAGACAAGCACCACAGAAGAGGCAACTACCAGAAAGTTTGTGCAAAACGTTGGTGCCATGGCATGAGTCATGATTATGTCAAACACAATACATTGATGAAATCCAATTCTTGCCACTAGAATAGTCACCAGGGAACAGCTACAGAGGTGCCTTAAATTCTTTCACAAGCAGATTTCAGTAATAACATTAAGCCATAAACAATTAAACATATTGAGCAGAGAAATAACACTATTCTACTATGACATGGAATCCTTCCCAAAATCCACTTCAGAAAGAAATTATTGGTGCAAATGTAAAATGATAGTTCCTATAATTAGATTGTATTGCCGTGCTATCATATTATTCACAAAGATACTCATCATAATCAGGAATTGTTGTTGTGATATATACCATAAGGTAATGCAAACAAATATGTACCTTTATTTTACTGCCTCGGAAAATTTGGCCTTTTGTAGATGACTGAGCTGAAGGGCAATAATCATATTGAGAAGGTTTCACTTCAGAAGGGCTACAGTCAAATACTCCACTTTCCGAGCCCCAATTGCTGCATGAAGTGGTTGGTGGTTCCTCCAAGGTAAAAGTAGCAGGCACAAATGTGTCACCCCTCGTAAAGGTGATTGATGGATCAATTTTTAATGTTAGCTCCTTCAGCTTCTTTTCTAGGAGAAGGCTCAATGCATCACCATTTACAAAGTTCAGACCCACTGATGACAGCCCTTCGGCCTTGTTATCTGAATCATCTTTATCACATCCTGCATCCATATCAAGATTGCTTCTTGTATCCCACTTACCCGCCAGTCTGGACGGTCCTGCCAATGGTTTGACCAAAGGCGAGGTGAAGGTAAATGACACAACATCTGTAGTATCTTTACTTTCCTTGTTCCACTTAATGTGCTCATCCATAACAACATTAGGCTGAACTTGCTTCTTAAGTTTACCCAGTGTTTTTTCAGGCACAAATGTACCCTTCTCGTTGGTGGAGTTCCTCTCTATCAACCGTTTCTTCTGTGGGAAGTCTTTGTTGTTTGACGAAGATCCTTCTCTATCACCACTTATGCTTTCCACGATGTCTTTTCTGCCACCAACTTTAGATATCTTGCTTCCACCCTTGATCTTCCCAGAAGAGGAATCTCCTGCCATCAGCTTTCTGCCTTGCTGTGTTGAGACAGTTTTGTTTGGTGCCACCTTACCTCTGGTTACCAAAGAATTCTGTTTCTGATTATTTTGCCGAAGGACAGGGGAAGAAGTGCCAGATGATGATGGCTTCTTTTGCTGCTTGTTTCTCTGGAGATTAGACTGACTCCTACATGGTTGGTTTGCTCTGTGCTCATCGTGCTCTTTCTGTAATCCTGAATTCCTCCCAGAACCAGTTACGCCTTCCCTCTTCTGGACATTGTTCTTTGCTTGGACTGCCAAAGAAATAGACTTTTCCTTGTTGTTCTTCGAATTCAAACAGCTAGGATTATTAAGCTCATAAGAATCAATCGAAGATCTGAATATGACAATATCTTCCTCGCTATTCCAGCTTCGGTTCATCTGCTGTGCTCTGGAGAACCTCACATCTGGTAGCTCAGGAGCGGTCCTGGATGATTGCGGCTTCAGAGGCACAGTCCTCTGCGAAGGAGGGATGCTCTCTCTTGGCTCCGAAACTCTCAAAGGAATTCGTGCCGGGCTAAAAGAGCAGATTTTCTCCCTAGAGCTGGCTTGTGCCCTTGGCTGAAGAATCTTGGCTGCTTCCTCCATGATCTGGGCAGCGTTCCTCGCTGAACTGAAACCTGGATTCTTGATGGGGGACAACAACCTATGGTGAGACATTGGTAGGTGCTTTGCGGACCTTGGTGGCAATGCTTCCATCTGGAACCTTTCAATCGGGCTGCTTGGCATCTTCGGTGCTCTGAGATCCAATGGTTTCCTGATATAGCCATCAACTCTTCGAGGAACATGACCGAACTGGTCATTCATGGAGTACTCAGGGCTCCTCTTGAGGCTGTGGCTGTCCCTGAACGACCTTGTGTCTCGGAACGGTGTGCAGTACGGTTCTGGAACACCCGAGGTGGGCATGGCGTCCAAGCCCATGAGCCTGGCCACCACACCTGGCGCCTTCATCTCACGCCCTTCCTCATCGGTCACTGAAGACGCACAGCTGTAGTCGCTGCTCCCCTTGAAGCTTGATACACCAATCCCCTCATCTTCATCACCCTACACAAATGCATCCACCTAGACATTAGTGAACGCAATCCCCTTCACAAGTATAACAGCGACAACGAATCGCTGTTCAGAGCCAGACTGCCCAAAGATTACTCACCAAGTGGAGACGCCCTGACAGCAAGGTTTCATCGCTCCTCTTGACAAGCTTGGACCCCTCTGCGAACAGATCGCGAGACCAGATTAAGAAATCATTAATCAGAGACAAGAACTCTTCCAGGAAGCGAGGCATTCTAACAAACACATACCGGGCGAGTTGGAGAACAGCTTCTTGCGTGACTTTCGCTTCCAATCAAATAGGTTGAAGATCCCGCCGCCTCCTCCCCCGCCGCCAATAACCTTCGCTCCACCCTTCTCGGGCCCCATAGGTCCTAGAAACTCTCTACACCCGAATCAAAACTCCTCGCCGCTCCTCAGCGTTCCCTCCGCAGCATCCCCAAAAGAAAGAGAAAGTCACCGATACAGCCTGCTCCAGATCAAACAAGAAAAATACACCTGAGCGGAACAGACTATCAACTCATGAAATCCTAAGGTCAGTGGCGGCGTCCTCGGATCGAAAGCATTCGTCTACTCGTGAAGCGAATCGAGAGGGGGGAGAGAAAGGCAGGTGCTTCCGTGCTTACCGACGCGGTCTCGAGCTCGAGGCGGCCGCGCGGCGCGGACGAAGCGGAGGCCACAAGCGGCGGCGGCGGCGAGGGACGGAGGCGGCCGGGAGCATCAGATCGGGGACGCCGCTAAAGGCCGGGCATTGATGCTGCTGTGGGGGGAGAGTCCATCCGAGAGTGGTATCAAGCCCTTGTTTACTTCGACCCTAACTTTTAAAAAGTTGCTACAGTATCTGTCACATCGAATGTTTGCAGCCCGTACATGGAACATTAAATATAGATGAAAAGAAAAACTAATTGCATAGTTTAGTGGGAAATTGCGAGACGAACGTTTTGAGCCTAATTAGTCCATGTTTGAATACTATTTGCCAAATAAAAACGAACGTGCTACGGTAGCCCCAAAATCCAAATTCTTGGAATTAAACAAGGGCTAAAAACGCACGCTAGATTAGAATTGGTGCTTTCGAATTTGGGCGTTGGGGGCGCCGGTGGGCCCCGCTCTGGCCGTTGGATCCAAGCGGACCGGGGAGGCTGACTCGCGGGGCAGGAGCGGGATAGGGGCCCACCTGGCGGATTTTGGAAACGTGCAACGGCTCTTTTTGAGCACAGCATTTCAAATTCTGGTCGATCCGGGTGCGGGGGATCGATCACGAGGGTGGCACACGCCGCGCGGATCTTGATGCGTGGGGTGGACGGTTGTGACGGAGTGGTTGGGTTGTCGCTCAACTACGGTGTGGAACTGCAAACTGTGGCCTCACGCGATTGGGTGTGTCCGAGCTGGCGATTCGACGGAGCGCGGAGACATCTGGGGGCGGGCCCGAGGACTTTGATAGTGATTGCGCTGGGAGTACGTACGGGGTGGCTCTATGACAGCTGGGGTCTGTCTCGCTGAGCCGTTGGAGGGAGCCGGTTGGTTTGCGTGGCATGTGGTGTGCGGTGTGTGCACCACGCTCGTTGCCGCATCAGCGACACCCACCATTGCCACCAGCGAGATTTGAATCTGGACGAGTGGACCCAAGAAATTGAAGGGCGAAATCGAGTGACCAAATGATATATTCCGAGGCCCCAGCTTCTGGAGGATCTCGATGTTAGTTGGCTGTTCGACTCAATATTTATACTTTTAACAAAAAAATTACTCTACTGTCGTACCAATGTATGCAGTGTTTTTGCATATTAATCTCGAAGTTTTATTGCTTGTTGCAAAATCCAATAGGTTTTTACCTTTAAGAGATAATAATTAAACAAATTTTAAAGTTCTTTTGCTGCTTGTTGCAAAATCCATCAGGTTTTTACCGTTTGGGGGTAATTAAACTGATTTATTTGGCGAGCTAAGCCTCACTTAGCTGATTCTCGTTGTGAAATATATCTTTCGAGCATTTATATAGGAGAAAATGCATGTGTGTATGTATTCCACCAAGGTTCATACGATTCAAGTTATCTAGCATTGGACCAGTGAAGTAATAAAATACTGAAGATTAGGAAGTGTTTAACATTGTTTTTGGGCATTTTCTTGGATTCCGTTGTGATAACCCCGAGCATTGAGCTTGGTTCTTGAAGCCGAAGAATCAAGTATCATGTACTGTTGCTGTCTGTGCACACAGAAACAAGGCCCATACTCGGCTAGAAAGTAGTAGAGGGAGCGGAGCCCATACAATCTCATAAAAGCCCAGCCACCTTCAAAAGAAACGAAAGCTGTTGCAACTTTTGATAGGAAGAACGCCAAAGACCAGCTTTAGCTCCTTCATCATATCGTACCATACTAGCAAACTTTGACGTATTGCACAACTGACTTCGTAGACCTGTTTTTAAGTTGTTCAATATACTAAAAAGGAACTTGTTAAATTTTCTTTTCTTCGTTTGGTTCGAGCAGACCCATCTGGAATCAGTTGATGTGCAATGAAGTCATCCGATATTTTCTTAGCGGTGGGGGAGGCACAACCAGACCATCCCAGACAGTTGTTTGAACTTCTTAGTAAAACATGGGGAAAAAATCCTTTGTATGAAGAAAAAACATTGATTTTTTCTAAATAACTCTCTTTAGATAATGAGAATCGTATGAGCTCCTACAAGTTTTTGGCTTTGCCACTGAAATGACTCGGTGTTGTTTCCTCGTACAAAAGTTTAGTCCCGTCACATCGAATCTTTGATACCAATTAGAAATATTAAGCATAGGCTAATTATAAAACTAATTACATAGATTGAAGTTAATTTGCGAGACGAATCTATTAAGTCTAATTAGTCCATGATTTGGCAATGTGGTGCTACAATAAACATTTACTAATTATGGATTAATTAAGGCTTAATAGATTCGGCTCTCTAACTCCTGTGCAATTAGTTTTATAATTAGCTTATGTTTATTCATTTCAGTTAACATCCGTCCGATATGACACGGCAAACTTTAACCCCTCGATGCAGACACGTCTATGTTCGCAAGGATGAGCAACACGGCATCGGTGTGTTCTGTAAACGAAACGCGTTGAAAAATAGCAGCGGCAATGCAGCATCCGGCAGGCGAGCCCATGTGAATCTGTGGTCTCATAATGCCCATTGCCCAGGCTCTACCGTTGTTGTGAATCTGCGAAGCAAAAATCTCTTGTGTAGCGTGTAGGTTTTGTCGGCCTGCTGCTTGCTCATGCAGCATCTGCAAACATGAGTCATGGGCACATGGCTCATGCGGCAGACATGATGCATGGACATCATCGATAGACAATGGCACAAGACAGCACCTGAACTGAATCGGCAACAATCATCAGCAATTTTTAGACAGCAAGTGCACTCTCTCACACCCTGGAAGATATGGCCTCAAGTAAGAACCTACACCGGTCCTCCAAATTCTACACCATCCTTGGTAAGCAAAGGAACTAATTTGTTATTATCCTGCATGCACTGACAACAAAGATAGTATCTGGGAACAGAGCAAGAGTAATAGCCTCGCCATTTGGGCAGTCCACAGTTCAAAGGCCACAACGTTCGGTCCAGAAACCAAAAGCAAGGATTGGCAACCCTAAAAATCTCTGTAAACTTTGAGAGTTAAGGCCCAGTTTGGTACAAAGTATTTTTAGAGCTTTAAAAAAATACCATGGTTTTGTGAAATACTTTAGTTTTAGAGTGCCATGAAGTGTTTTGATGCAACAAACTTTATAGTTTTGAATACCATAGTATTTGCTGAAACTATAGTCTTTTTAAAAATTTTAAAACTCCACTCTATACCTCTTTTTTCTAAACCACGGTTTTACATATCAATGGTTCTAAAACTACAGCTTCTAGATACTATAGTTTCTTAACACTACAACATCCAAACAAGGCCTAAATGTCTTTCCCCCCTTGGCAACCAGTTGTCAATTTCTATTGGATCCCTCTTTCACAGCATAAAGCAAAGGCTTACCTTGGTCGGTTCAAGTATGTGGCAATGGAAGTCCATTCTTCTTTCCTGGACAAACAAAGTGAAAAGGAAGGTGAAAACAACTAGAGAATAAACCAGATAGCAAAGCCAAGCTTCAGATACTAACTGTCGGGGACCAATATTAGGGTATCTGAGGAGGAGGAGCTAATGACCGTCAACGTTGATTCATCCGCGCAATCAAGAGCGCGACTACACCGCTTGCCGGGTTACTCCTCGGCGGACCGCCGAGACCATGGGCCCTGCCTCAAGCTGACTCCTGAGGACTGGCTCCGCCTCGCCCGACGTCTAAGGGCTGGCTCCGTCTCGCCCGACCCCCGGGGGCTGGCTCCGCCTCGCCCGACCCTCGGGAGCTGGCTCCGTCTCGCCCGACCTCCGGGGGCTGGCTCCGTCTCACCCGACGTCCGGGGGCTGGCTCCGCCTCGCCCGACGTCCGGGGGCTGGCTCCGCCTCGCCCGACGTCCGGGGGCCGGCTCCGCCTCGCCCGACGTCCGAGGGCAGACTCCGCCTCGCCCGACATCCGGGGCTAGCTCCGCCTCGCCCGACGTCCGGGGGATGGCTCCTCCTCGCCCGACGTTTGAGGGCAGACTCCGCCTCGCCCGACGTCTGTGTGCTGCTCCTTCATAACTACACGCGTAGATAAGGCAGGGCACTCAAGTCAAACCGCAATACCGAGGACCATACCATGCACGCTTGCAGGAAAGTACCATCAAGATATGATAAGACGGGCGCTTTAAGCCCTCCCAGGCATGTCAGGGCCCGAACAGTGTTGTAGGCACCAACATTTATCTTACAGTGTTGTGGGCGCCGCCATTTGCCCTTGGGCGCAGATCCTGACGGAAGCATACGACATTCACTACGGTCCAGGAGGGAACTCGCATCATCTACAGTAGCGGGCGGGTGGTCATTGCGCCGTCTGCTCCCCGTAAGGCTGAAGATCAGCACCCTGGTCCATCGCGCCATCAACCAGGGCGGGATGGGACGTGACCACTTGCTGATCAAGCCAGATCATGGCATCCTCAGTGGACAAACGCCCAGCGCGGCCCTATCAGGATCAGCGAACATGCACCCAGCATAGAGCTACCCCTGACACCGTCTGCTGTGTTAGTGGGGCTCACTCAGAGGAAAAGGAAGAGCTGGCATCTTTGAAGGACCTCCTTGGCCTCTGGTTTTTTTTTCTTTTCTCTCATCTGTAATCTCTGCTTCCCTTTGGTCTATAAAAGGGAAGATAGGGCACCCCACTAAGGAGATCGATCGATTCAGCACACCACTCATCTCATCACACATAGCTGAGCAGTAACCAAGCTCTCAGCATCCATTTGACCTTTCCATCAGAGACTTGGGACATGTCCCTCTCTCACCCGTTTGTAACCCCTACTACGAACTTTCCAGTGCTAATAACACAAGCAGCAGCCACGAAGTGGACGCATGGACATTCTGCCCGAACCAGTATAAACCTTGTGTCTTTTTAGTACACCATCCGAGTCAGACGCACGATAACACAAATTTACTCGTTGGTGTTTACTCGAAACACCGACAGTTGGCGCGTCAGGTAGGGGACCTTTGCGTGTTTCGACATTAACATCAGGCCACGGATGACTAGCCACGGTATCAGCTAGGTCCTAGGCACACACGTGCGCTTCGGGGACCTAGACTTCATCATCACGGTGGGAGGAGAGTTGGCATTGGCTCACGCCACCATCCAACCTCTCCCCTCCACTGGCCTCAACTACGGGAGGCTTGAGTGCCAGCTCGGTGTCTCCCTGGGACCCTAGCCGTCTAGGGAGGACCCACGCCACCTCACCTTCTCTTGCACCAACCACATGGCATGGCTCGCTAGAGGAGAACTCCTCTCTCTGAAACACCTTGTACAGAGCGCCCCGACAGTGCTTCCGTTCGGTCTCCGCAACGCCGCGGCAACCGTTGGCCATCTTGTGGCACAACGCATGGTTCCACCTCCGATGGACGATGAATTCATGGGGGTAATCAAACATGTCACGGAATCTTTCCACGACCTCCTGGCAGAGGAGCCAGAATCGCCCTCTGGCTCTGACTCTAGCACGAGAAGCCATCACCCCTCTTATGAATGCTTCATGATGGGTACACCCGAGGGACATGTCAAAAGCGCCCATGAGGGGGAGGCTACCCCAACAAACAACCTCGATGACAAGGGCGACAGGGAGACGGTAGCCTCGCTATGCATGCCAGTGGAGCAGCTAAAAGCCCGACACCGAGAGATCGAGGAAGCGTGACTCCAGCTCGAGCAGGAATCGAGCGCCACGGAGACGATGGGCACGCCCATGCCATGGCACGCAATGTGAACTAGAGGATCATCGCCGATGATGAAGCCCTCCCTCGCTTTGCCCGTGCGAGCTAGAACATTGCCGCCATGGTGCCCTTGCTCCATGGCCTTCCAGGGGCTGCGACGCCTGAGGACCATCGGGCCCACTATGAGATGAGCACGCTGCTTAAGCGTGCGGCGATGCAGCAGGTCAAAAGCTCGTTGTCTCAGCAATGTGAGCTCGATGGTAGCCAGCGCACGCGCTTGGAGCGTCCCGGCAAGGATGTGTCGGTCCACCAGGAACCACAGGGAAGTAGGCAGCACACCGCGGTCCTTGTGTGTCAGCATCTTGGCCGCAACCATGATGCACACAACACCCTAGATGCCCACAGACACGCCTATGACGACCTGAGAGAGGGAGCCAGATGTGGCTATCACCCTTGTCGTGGCGAACGCTATGATAGCGGTGAGTATCGAAGCCTGAGCCCTGGCCTGCCGGGGCCTTAGGCCTTTGGCTGACACATCCTCAACGCTGCCTTCCTGCTAAGTTACCAACCACCAAGCAATATCCCAAAGTACTCTGAGGAAACAAACCCCAAACTATGGCTCAAAGACTATCGGCTTGCCTGCCAAGCCAGTGGTGCGGATAATGTCAACTTCATTATCCGCAACCGTCTACTGTTCTTGGCCGATTCGACATGAGCGTGGTTTGAACACCTACCATCCAACATAATCTAGAGTTAGGCGGACCTAAAGGAGATCTTTGTGGGAAACTTCCAGGGCACATACAAGCGCCCTAGGAACCCATAGGACCTCAAGAACTATCGACAAAAGGCTAGTGAAACCCTTCGTGGGTACATCCAGCGCTTCTCCCGGTAGGGCAACGAGCTACCTAACGTCACCGATGCCGATGTTATAGGAGCTTTCCTATCTAGGACCACCTGTGAGTCTATGGTTCATAAGCTGGGACGCAAGGGCCCACGGACCACCAAGGAACTCCTAGACATCGCCACCAGCCACACCTCTGGAGAAGAAGCGGTCGGAGTGATCTTCGATCGTCTCGATGGCAAAGCAAGGCGGGACGAGGACGCTGGCGAAGGCGCCTCCAATTGTTTTTGCCAAAAGGAAGAATAAGAAGCAACGACGCGAGGGCTTGCTCGTGGCCACCGCTGATCGTAGGGGTGGTCAAAAGCCCGTGGTGGGCACTCCGAACCATTTCAAAAAACTACTCAAGGGGCTATGCCCGAACCATGCCTTCTCGGTTAAGCATCTATACAAGGACTATAGCCTCATGAGACGGTTCTTGTCCGGAGGCTCCAACAAAGGGAAGCATGGGAAGGACCCTGACCCCACCACAGACGACACCAAGGTGAAGGACGGCGGATTTCCAACACCGGATGGCTACCTCATGATCTTCGAAGGATCGGCGGCCTATGACTCCAAACACCATCAGAAGGTCGTGCGCCATGAGGTCTATACCGAACCGGCCACACCTGCCTTTCTCCGGTGGTCAGAGTCCGCCATAACCTTTGATCGGACCGACCACCCGAAGAGCATCCTGCATTCAGGGAGATATTCGCTTGTGGTTGACCCAATCGTCGGCACAAAGTGGCTCACCAAAATACTGATGGATGGAGGCAGTGGCCTCAACATTATGTATGCCAAGATGCTCGATGAAATGGGCATCGATCGGACACGCATCCGCCCAACCGGAGCACCTTTCCACGACGTCATGCCCAGAAAGCAGGCCGTGCCACTTGGGCAGATCGATCTGTCTGTTACCATCGGGGATCCATCCAATTATTAGACAGAAACCCTCACCTTCGAGGTGGTCGGGTTTCCTGGAACCTACCACGCCATCCTAGGACGTCCATGCTACATGAAGTTCATGGCCGTCCCCAACTATACCTACCTTAAACTGAAGATACTGGGCTCTAGCGGGGTCATCACCATCGGTATCTCCTTCCAGCGTGCCTATGAGTGTGAGGTTGAGTGCTACGATCACGCCGCGGCAATCGTCGCCTCCGGACAACTCGCCGCCATCAAGAAGGAGGTCATCAAAGAAGCGCCCAAGCCTAAGAAGTTGATCGGGTCTTTTGAGCCTACGGAGGGCTCCAAAGAGGTCCTCATAGATTCCGGCAGCCCCGACAGCAAGGTGGTGCACATTGGCACCACGCTTTCCCCTAAATAGTAAAGCACGCTCATCGACTTCCTCTGCGCCAACAAAGACATCTTTGTGTGGAAACCCTCGGACATGTTAGGCGTCTCAAGGGAAGTCGTTGAGCATGCCTTGAAGATTCGTCCAGGCTCCAAGCCGGTGAAACAGCGCCTGCATCGCTTCGATGAGGGGAAACACAGGACCATCGGTGAAGAGATCACAAAGCTTTTGGCGGCCGGATTTGTCACGGAACCGACCAATTTATAAGAGCACAAGTACAAAAACAATCGCCGAAACGATCAAATTCTCGAACTTGAGCCCATATAAACCCGGTAGTCAACCGAAATCTCGAAGGATTTCAAACCAACTTGCATACAACCAAGATCACAGTAATCCAACATAACATATCGTACGTTACAACATTTCGCAGATGTTCGCAAATAGATTACATCATCACAGAGTCATTGTTATTACAAAACAAGTCTTGTAAAACATGCGGAAGCAAATAGTTTAACTCACACACCGAGTTCAAATACACATACTGGTTGGTTGATCACAGACCGCAAAAGCATTCAGATAAGAGAGAGGAGATCATGCCCCTGATCTAGTCCTCATCACCCGCCGGGTGGAGACAGTACTTGCAGAATCCCTGATATAGAAGGTCATCTGCAACAAGAGGGAATAAACCCTGAGTACGGGAATGTACTCAGCTAGACTTACCCGTCGAAAACCAAACAAATGACACCAAGGATTATGCATAGCTTAATGTAGTGGAGCTGGCTGACACTTTCTTTTTGCAGAAAAGCATAGGTAATAATGATCAACTCTTAACCTGAACTAGCAGTAACTTTTTAGCCATTAACCTGTCATCTATATTAGCACCTGTACTAAGCAATCATTTTATTAGGGTGCAAACATTAATAACCATATCAGGTATTCCTTGTGGCAACCTTATCATCATCCATTTAACCATATCGTTAAATTAATTGAATCTACGTTGCCGCTGCTCAGTCAAGTTCTCACTATCCGGGAGAGACGGCGATTCGAATCGATTCCTATCCAGCTGGAGGGGTATTCCTAAACACAAACCCTGCTTCCCCCGTCAGGGTCGCAACAAGTCACCTTTGGTACGATTCAGGAGTCGCGAGTCCGAACAGATCGACATTTTCAGAGAACCACTCTGCCAAGGTTGTTCGGGACTCTAACCCGCCTTGGACTTATGCCAATGGCTCTCCGCACATCCTTACTACCTCCAGAATGTCGCCACTGCTCGCGTCCCCGGCCTGAGTCGAGCTACTAGGCTTCGCGGTCGGAACGACTTATCCGGCCAGCTAAGTGTTAGGCTGCGTTCAACATGACATGAGGACGTACAGCGTATCGGTCCTTAAACGACTCAGACGGAGTCACTATGTTCAAACCTACACAAGACCCCGCCCGGTCTTAATTCATTATTCACATGGTTCTTTTCCACGATAGCAAATATAGCCAACCGTGATCCACCTCATCCTAAAGCTCGCAGGTGACAGGAAATCACCTGACTTCTACCGCACTAAGCATGGCTAAGCATTTAACTCGTTCCTAAACTTAAATAGGATTCCAGTGCGATATCTGGACAAGGAAGGATATATAATGCAACAATTGGTTCCAACCAATTCCTATACTTAATGCATCATCAACAATAAAAGATACTCAATGTATTTGTGAAAACATAGGAGGCTTAATATGCTCCGGGGCTTGCCTTTCAGGAACGAGGAAGGCTGGTGGTCAGGGCACTCGAGCAATTCCTCCGCGGCGACTGCTTCGTCGGCTTCCTGCACCTCGGGTTCCTCCTCCTGGTTGGCTCCCTCGAACTCCAGCAACATCACTCCCTCCGGCACACCTATTGCATGAATGCGCAAGATAAATATCATGGATGCACATGAACGAATGTCAGGGATGCTCAGGGAATGCACATGTTCGCTGTAGTTTGCATATTCCAACTTAAGCCCTATTCAAATCACTTTACTTACCAAGTTTATACAACCTAATGTATAATTGCTCATCTTCAGTTAACGACCTAGCACCTGCACCTAATCATATTCTCAAGTTAGGCTAACCCCTAAACAATCAATGAGAACATTGCAACCACATACACTCAAGCAATTGTATTTCAGCAAAATGAATACTATGTAGCGGTGCAGTAAACTAGCTATAACTAGAGATTTATAAATCCAATTGATATGCAACAAGACAATCTAGAAAGCTTATAAAATTGTCTACAAAACATTTTCAGACCTCAAAGCATGATTCAAACCTTTACCAGGTCGAATTCATCAATCAACAGAAGTCTATCCTCACAAGGCAGAGAATCAGCAAAAACTGCAACCTAACTTTAAACAGCTGTAGTTTCTAAACTACTGGGCCAAATGCCCTCAAATTTTGACAGGAGCTAGCTACCTCATTTATCTACAACTCTTGTATTCAACTCATTCACAGAAAACCAAATTATCATGGGGAGCTTTCTAAAGTCCCCAGATCTGTCCAGAGGGACATAATGCAAACAAATAATTAGCAACTTATGATATAAACACTTAATTGGACAAAACTAACTCTACTGATATATCACACATATCACAAGAACACCAGAAAGTAGGGTGTTCATCACCAAAACAATTCTTTTAATACCTTTCTTAATTTATTTAATTAATTAGGGGAAATAGTAAACATATATGAAAACTACCCCATTAATTCTACAAAAATTACAGTAGACACTACATGCTCTAAGTAGACTACCATAAAAAGTTCACACCATTTGAGCAAGAATAAAAGCCTACACAAAAATGATAAGGCATAATGGCTTAAATTGGCATAATTAGGAAACCCTAATGAAAAGTGTCAAGCAACAGATTTCATATTTTTCCTAGCATCTATAAGGTACCAAGATACTACCTACCAAGTTTCATGGCCATAGGATTCATAATTAATTTACTAAAATTTTCCCAAGTATCTACCAATGATAAAAGGAAAATCTATAACTCAAAAACTACACATGCAATGACTCTCAAATTTTAACCAGAGCTTCTACTAAGCAATACTAGCTTACCCACAAAATTTCACAATTTTTGGATCACAGAAACTCAAGATATGATTTAAACAAGTTTGCATGCACTCGAAAACACTTTTTAAGTTCCTATTTAATTCATCCAAAATTTCTACAAAATGTGCTCAAGATATATTTTTCTTAAATACTAGACCTAACAGTGAGTCTAACAAAATTGGAACCATCCACTTTGGATCTACATAACAGGAGATACAAAAATATCAAATAAGCATTCAAAACTGTATTTTTGAACTATCTTTAAGAACAACAGCCACTGACATGTGGGACCCGGCTGTCAGCCGACCCCACCGGTCAGCGGCAGCAAAGCAGAGGAGGCGGCTGCGACGCGCGGAAGACGGCGTAGCTTGCCGACGGTGACCTCACCGGCGACGAGAACGGCACCAACGTGACCGCCTAGACCTACTGCGTTGATTGGCACCCTAACCGCAAACCCTACCGACCTCTAGGTACCCCGGCCACGAAGCTCGGCGGCTCGGCCATGGCGCACGGCGGCGCGTGGCCGTGTTCCGGCTTGGCTGGACCGGCGTGGGTGGTTACCTCCTCACCCGAGCATCAGCGCATGACGGGGAAGACGAGACGCGGGCTAAGTATGGAGGAGTGGTGCGGTGGTGCGCTAGCCGCGGTGAGCGCCATCTCCGGCGAGGGTGCGACGGCGCGGGAATGCCGACAGCGGCCTCACCTGAGGTCGAATGACCGCGCGGAGATGACGACGAGCAAGAGGGGATCACGGCGGAGCTTCGGTGAAGGTGTAGTGCGCGTTTTCGCGGTGGTGAGTGCGCGGGAGCTTGCCGAAGCTCACGGCGGCAATGGCGGAGTGGCTGTTTGCTTGGCGCAGCGCGCGGTGGAGGAGAAGAAAGGCGACTGGAGTGGGTGAGTGCATCGGGCAGGCGCGGGGTGGCTTCAAGACGCGGCCGGCCGTGCCAGGGCGTCCACGGCGCGTGGCCAGCGTGCTCAGGCGAGCGGCGACGCGCGGCACCCACGCGTCGGGCGATTTCTGAATCGGTCGGGTCACTGTAGGTGTCTGAACTTTCGTTTCAGTTTCGACAGTACCGACTGACAGGCGAACTTCAACGATGATTATCTCCTGAACCGTGTTGATTTAGCTCGTGGTATAATTAACAAAGTTGTTCATCTATATGCGAACTACAATCTTTACAATTGGAGCTCGAGCTGTTAGGGCTTTGTTTGGAATCTACAAGGTGCATAAGTTGGGTACATGAAACTGAAATCCCGTTATAAGACTTAGAAAATTTTCAAGTGTGGAATCCAGCCTCAAAACTGACTTGTGGGCCATTTTTGAACATGTTGTGCACATTTTCATGACTTGGCTTCTAAACAAATTTTGTTCCTTATATAATTCCCTACATCTTTGCTTTAGGTTGCTCAAACATGCAAACATCCTAAGCTACACATTTTAAACAGTCAAACACAGGAGCTCTAGGGGTCCAAATTGGTCAACCATGACTTGAAAACCTAATTAGGCAAAATGATCAACATGAACATTGTTCCTAATGACATTCTAGGTGTAACTAAGTTACTTAGGATGATTATTAGCCACACCACACATTGGTCACACAAAATCAAGCAAGGTATGTACTAGAACAATGAAAAATACATGAAATGTTGCAATTGTTTCATAGTCATGTTTCACATGTTTCATGATCTCGTTGCATAGTATTAACTAATCTTGTTTCACTAAGTGAGTGGCACATGTTGCACTTAAGTGTTGGACACTTTACATTTCATAAAGAACAACACACATGAAATATACAACACGTTGCTATGTTTCGAAATTATGTTTCATGTGCTATAAGTTCACGAAGGGATGCATGATGCTCATGTTCATGAAATGTAGTGCAAATGTGGAAGCTAAACACCAGGGGTGTTACAGCCCTCCCCCCTTATAAAAATCTCGTCCCGAGATTTGAAAAGCGTACCATTGTTGATAGAATTCCTTATAACCATCCCTCAAATAGTCTTCCCTTTCCCACGTTGCATCGCGTTCACTACCCTGATTGCTCCACATGACTTTATAGAACTTGACTACCCGACTCCGAGTCACTCGCTCACGAGTGTCAATCACTCGAACCGGCTTTTCTTCAAAGGTCAAATCCGATTTTAACTCGATATCCCCCAATGGAACTCTCTCTTCAGGGACGCGAAGACATTTCTTCAATTGGGATACATGAAAGACATTGAAGATAGCACTCATCTCAGGAGGTAATTGAATCTTGTACGCCACTTTACCACTTCGTCCAATGATTTCAAACGGACCAACATATCTCGGCGCAAGCTTTCGCTTCACACCAAAGCGTTGGACACTTTTCATAGGTGAGACTTTTAGATAAACGAAGTCTCCAACTTCGAACTCAAGAGGTTTTCTACGTCGATCAGCATAACTTTTCTGCCTAGCTTGAGCTGCGGCCATGTGGGTTTGGATAGTACGGACTTGTTCTTCGGCTTCTTGAACAAAATCAATTCCATAATATCTCCTTTCACCGGCTTCTACCCAGTTCAACGGGGTTCTACACTTCCGGCCATACAAAGCTTCAAATGGTGCCATCTTTATGCTCTCTTGATAACTATTATTGTACGAGAATTCAGCTAGGGGCAACCATTTTTCCCACGATCCCTTCGCTGAGATGACACAGGCTCTCAACATATCTTCTAAGATTTGATTCACACGTTCAGTTTGTCCATTGGTTTGCGGATGATAGGCAGAACTTCTTACGAGCTTAGTCCCTAATAATCCATGTAAGTGCTCCCAAAAGCGAGCAGTGAACTGTGGTCCTCTATCTGAGACAATAGTACGAGGGATCCCATGAAGTCAGACTATCTGGTTGAAGTACAACTCCGCGTAGTCGGTTGGACGAAAGTCTATGCGAACAGGAATAAAGTGTGCCGACTTGGTCAGTCGGTCCACAATTACCCAAATCGAGTTAAAATTCCTCTGAGTGGTAGGGAGTCCAACTATAAAATCCATACTTATCTCTTCCCATTTCCAACCAGGAATAGAGAGTGGCTGAAGTAATCCAGCTTTCATGTGTACTGCCTTGACCCGACAACAAGTGTCACACCTAGCCACATACGCGGCTATCTCTTTCTTCATTTTGGTCCACCAAAGTCGCGGTTTTAAATCATGATACATTTTACTACTACCAGGATGAATAGATAGTTTGGAGGAATGAGCTTCGGATATGATTTGGTTTCTGAGCTCTCTATCCTTCGGAACTACCAACCTATCCTTGAACCATAACACGCCTTCCTCATCGACTCGAAAATGTTTGGTTTCTTGCTCTTTCATCTTGCGCTTGATGTGAAACACACCTGCATCTGTCTTCTGTAGCTCGATAATTCGACTCTGTAGAGTACAACTAACAGTGATGTTGTGCAGGACTGCAGGATGAAGAAGCTTTGACAAATGGACATCACTCTCAATCAATGAGTGGCAATGAGACTTTCTGCTTAAGGCATCCGCGACGACGTTTGCCTTGCCAGGGTGATAGTGCACTTGAAGGTTATAATCCTTGATCAACTCGAGCCATCTTCTCTGACGCATATTTAACTCTGGTTGAGTGAAGATGTACTTGAGACTTTTATGATCAGTGTAGATGTTGCACACATTGCCAAGCAGATAATGTCTCCAGGCCTTCAAAGCATGAACAACTGCAGCGAGTTCCAAGTCATGCGTTGGATAATTCACTTCATGCTTCCGAAGTTGGCGAGAGGTATAAGCGATGACTTTACCCTCTTGCATAAGAACACCTCCTAACCCAATACCTGATGCATCACAGAACACATCAAAAGGTTTCTCGATATCCGGTTGCGCCAAAACCGGAGCCGATGTTAGAAGAGTTCGTAGGGTATGGAAAGCCGCATCACACTCAGGAGTCCAGACAAACTTCATGTCTTTTTGCAGCAATCGAGTCATAGGCTTGGCTATTTTAGAGAAATCCGGGATGAAGCGACGATAATAGCCAGCCAACCCTAGAAAACTCCGAACCTCGTGCACCGAGATGGGAGCCTTCCAGTTCAGTACTTCTTGCACCTTGGTGGGATCAACCATAATTCCACCATCGGACAACACGTGTCCAAGAAAAGGTACCTCACGAAGCCAAAATTCACATTTGCTGAACTTTGCATACAGCTGGTGTTCTCGCAATCTAGTAAGAACCACCCGCAAATGTTCAACATGATCTTCTTCATTCTCAGAATAGACCAGGATATCATCTATAAATACCACCACAAATTTGTCCAACTCGGGCATAAACACTGAATTCATTAGATACATGAAATGTGCTGGGGCATTGGTCAATCCAAAAGACATAACCAGGTACTCATATAGACCATATCTTGTAGAGAATGCGGTTTTTGGGACATCCTCAGGCCGAATTTTGATTTGATGATACCCAGATCTCAAGTCAATCTTGGAAAAGACTTTTGCCTTAGACAACTGATCAAATAAGATATCTATGCGTGGCAGAGGGTACTTATTCTTGATTGTAACTGCATTCAAGGGTCTATAATCTACACACATGCGTAGAGATTGATCCTTCTTCTTCACAAAGATGGCTGGGCACCCCCACGGAGATGAACTAGGGCGGATAAGGCCTTTCTTTAGCAGTTCATTCAACTGGGTCTTAAGTTCAGCTAGTTCATTGGGAGGCATTCTATATGGCCTTCTAGAGATGGGAGCTGTACCAGGAAGCAACTCTATCTTGAATTCTACTTCTCGATCCGGGGGCAATCCAGGCAAATCATCGGGGAAAACATCCGGAAAGTCACACACGACAGGGATATCTGCCAGAGACTTTGCGTGCACCGCATTGGTCATGCAAGAAAGACTGATATCCTTGGGTAACTGTACTAGAAAACCCTCCTGATTGCTAGGATCTCTGAGCATAACTACCCTAGTCGATGTATCGATAAGCACTCCATGACGGCTCATCCAGTTCATTCCTAATATCACGTCGATACCTAGCCCCGGTAAAATTACCAGATCAACCTGATAACTTCGCCCCTCTATCACAAATTGTACATCCCCAACTACCAGCTTGGTTGGGATAATACCACTGGCAGCCCTTATACAATAACCCTCACCCTCAACAGTATATGTTTTCTGCATAAACTTGGATGCAAATGATGGACTAATGAAGGAATGCGAAGCACCTGAATCAAATAGTACAACTGCGGGGTGTTGGTCAATCAGAAACTTACCGGCAATCACTACCTCTCCTGTAGGAATCTCAGTAATATTAGTGTGGTTCACTTGTCCCTGATGGCTACCCTGGTAATTATTCTTCTTAGGGTAAGGGCATTCCCTTGCCCAGTGGCCTGTTTTGTTGTAGTTCCAGCACGGCATGTTGCTTGGTGGAGCTCTGGAACTGCCCTGACTGGTAGTGCCCTTGGGAAGAGCAACTGTAAATGCCTTGCGAAACCCAGTCTTGGCGGGATTCTTCTTCTGTGGTGGGCGAAACTTGGCGGCTGATGCTGGAGGACGGAACGGAGTCCTTTGTGCGACGGGAGCCTTAGATTGTGAGGCAACCGCCTCATAGGCCCTCTTACGACTTTTTGAAGCAGCATACACAGCATTGTTGTTCTCTTGCGATAAAGCATCACTCACAAACTCATTAAAATGAGCGCACTTGCAATTTCCCATGGTCTTCATCAGTTTGGGGCTAAGTCCCCGCTTGAAGCTTGCAATCTTCTTGGCATCTGTGTCCACAAACTCGGTAGCATACCTTGCAAGGTTGTTGAAAGCTTGCAGGTATTCGTTCAGGCTCTTGTTTCCCTGAGTCAGCTTCATGAACTCTGTATGTTTGATCGCCATAAGACCAGGAGGAATGTAATTTCCCCTGAAAGCAGACTTGAACTGATCCCAAGTGATTTGGGCATTAGCAGGCATAGTGGACCGATGATGACTCCACCAAATGCCAGCAGGCCCATGAAGTTGATGCGATGCGTACTCAGTTTTGAGCACCTCAGTCAAGCGGAGCAGACGGAACTTCTGCTCGAGAGTATTCAACCACTCATCAGCTTGTAGAGGCTCCTCAGCCTCCTTGAAGATTGGGGGTTTCGTGTCAAGGAAATCCTTGAAATCACTGTATTGATTTGGATCCGGTCCTTGGCGTGGACCACGGCCATCACGATTCGCAATCGTACGAAGGGCCTCGGCCATAGTGCGCTGTCCTTCCGCAAGCATTGCTATTAGTTCCGTTGGTGTGGGTGGTGGTGGCGGAAGATCATCATCATCACTCGCACCGGTGGAACGAGTACGAGGCATCTGCACAATGCGCAACCAGTAATTATTGATGATGTCAGCACATTGGAGAAGAACAATCTAATTGTGCCAAACTGTATTTACTGACGAGAATGAAAACTTCATACAATAAACAGAGGCAATAATTCCTTCTCCAATCACCACATCATCAAGTAAATTACTAGCGCTATACGCAGTGCATTCCAACATGACAAGTTTTAAACTTCACCATTACGATACGCATCCCGAAGGGAGCGAATTGAGGTACTTTTCCAGTATGTCTGCAAAAGCTTAACTAGTGAGACTTGCTAACAAACTACTTGTCGAAGCGATTACTGCCCACATTGGAAACACCTTGGACTTTTTCTGGTATTCCTCTTCTTCAAACTTCTTGCCGAGAGATTTCACTTTAAACTTGGGATAAGCAATTATAAGGGAGGGAGTAATGCAATATGAATGTCATGAGTGAATATGATGCATGCTCGTTCCGTACGTCTTCACAAACCTAAGAAATTTTAAGCTTTAGCGGACTATACGGTGGCATACATACGTTCTCTCAATTAGCGGTAACTAGTCGATCTACACGGTGCGTTGTTAGCGTACCTGCAGAAAAACTTCATTGCAGCCCAACCCAACAAGATATAATGCTAATTACACAAGTAGTACTAAGATACTCTCCATATATACATCCCCCCGATATATATACTTCGGTATCCAAACTACCCGAGAAATGTACCCCCAATTAAGTACTTTCATATATACATGTATGCAACATGTAAATACTCCAGTAACCACAACTAGCTCTCCCCTAGACCGACGGTTGGACGGTCATGCTCTCGCAACTCACACTTACCTTAGCGTAGAGGCAATTGATCCATACATTACCATTCAAACGAATGGCATCCATGCAATATCACGCCGCATGGACGACGAAATAGAAACAATCAATTTCCCCCAGTTAGTAATCATATATAAGCCACCTAGAAGTCCTTAAGTGGGCTATAAGGGATGTGATCACCAGTATACCATAAAAATTTTGATTTTTGAACACTTATATATAACTATAAGTTTGAAAACCATTTTACAACAAAAGCCTTTATTTTAAATAGCCGTAAGACATGTTTAATGTTGAATCTAGCTCCGATACCAGCTGTCACGGAACCGACCAATTTATAAGAGCACAAGTACAAAAACAATCGCCGAAACGATCAAATTCTCGAACTTGAGCCCATATAAACCCGGTAGTCAACCGAAATCTCGAAGGATTTCAAACCAACTTGCATACAACCAAGATCACAGTAATCCAACATAACATATCGTACGTTACAACATTTCGCAGATGTTCGCAAATAGATTACATCATCACAGAGTCATTGTTATTACAAAACAAGTCTTGTAAAACATGCGGAAGCAAATAGTTTAACTCACACACCGAGTTCAAATACACATACTGGTTGGTTGATCACAGACCGCAAAAGCATTCAGATAAGAGAGAGGAGATCATGCCCCTGATCTAGTCCTCATCACCCGCCGGGTGGAGACAGTACTTGCAGAATCCCTGATATAGAAGGTCATCTGCAACAAGAGGGAATAAACCCTGAGTACGGGAATGTACTCAGCTAGACTTACCCGTCGAAAACCAAACAAATGACACCAAGGATTATGCATAGCTTAATGTAGTGGAGCTGGCTGACACTTTCTTTTTGCAGAAAAGCATAGGTAATAATGATCAACTCTTAACCTGAACTAGCAGTAACTTTTTAGCCATTAACCTGTCATCTATATTAGCACCTGTACTAAGCAATCATTTTATTAGGGTGCAAACATTAATAACCATATCAGGTATTCCTTGTGGCAACCTTATCATCATCCATTTAACCATATCGTTAAATTAATTGAATCTACGTTGCCGCTGCTCAGTCAAGTTCTCACTATCCGGGAGAGACGGCGATTCGAATCGATTCCTATCCAGCTGGAGGGGTATTCCTAAACACAAACCCTGCTTCCCCCGTCAGGGTCGCAACAAGTCACCTTTGGTACGATTCAGGAGTCGCGAGTCCGAACAGATCGACATTTTCAGAGAACCACTCTGCCAAGGTTGTTCGGGACTCTAACCCGCCTTGGACTTATGCCAATGGCTCTCCGCACATCCTTACTACCTCCAGAATGTCGCCACTGCTCGCGTCCCCGGCCTGAGTCGAGCTACTAGGCTTCGCGGTCGGAACGACTTATCCGGCCAGCTAAGTGTTAGGCTGCGTTCAACATGACATGAGGACGTACAGCGTATCGGTCCTTAAACGACTCAGACGGAGTCACTATGTTCAAACCTACACAAGACCCCGCCCGGTCTTAATTCATTATTCACATGGTTCTTTTCCACGATAGCAAATATAGCCAACCGTGATCCACCTCATCCTAAAGCTCGCAGGTGACAGGAAATCACCTGACTTCTACCGCACTAAGCATGGCTAAGCATTTAACTCGTTCCTAAACTTAAATAGGATTCCAGTGCGATATCTGGACAAGGAAGGATATATAATGCAACAATTGGTTCCAACCAATTCCTATACTTAATGCATCATCAACAATAAAAGATACTCAATGTATTTGTGAAAACATAGGAGGCTTAATATGCTCCGGGGCTTGCCTTTCAGGAACGAGGAAGGCTGGTGGTCAGGGCACTCGGGCAATTCCTCCGCGGCGACTGCTTCGTCGGCTTCCTGCACCTCGGGTTCCTCCTCCTGGTTGGCTCCCTCGAACTCCAGCAACGTCACTCCCTCCGGCACACCTATTGCATGAATGCGCAAGATAAATATCATGGATGCACATGAACGAATGTCAGGGATGCTCGGGGAATGCACATGTTCGCTGTAGTTTGCATATTCCAACTTAAGCCCTATTCAAATCACTTTACTTACCAAGTTTATACAACCTAATGTATAATTGCTCATCTTCAGTTAACGACCTAGCACCTGCACCTAATCATATTCTCAAGTTAGGCTAACCCCTAAACAATCAATGAGAACATTGCAACCACATACACTCAAGCAATTGTATTTCAGCAAAATGAATACTATGTAGCGGTGCAGTAAACTAGCTATAACTGGAGATTTATAAATCCAATTGATATGCAACAAGACAATCTGGAAAGCTTATAAAATTGTCTACAAAACATTTTCAGACCTCAAAGCATGATTCAAACCTTTACCAGGTCGAATTCATCAATCAACAGAAGTCTATCCTCACAAGGCAGAGAATCAGCAAAAACTGCAACCTAACTTTAAACAGCTGTAGTTTCTAAACTACTGGGCCAAATGCCCTCAAATTTTGACAGGAGCTAGCTACCTCATTTATCTACAACTCTTGTATTCAACTCATTCACAGAAAACCAAATTATCATGGGGAGCTTTCTAAAGTCCCCAGATCTGTCCAGAGGGACATAATGCAAACAAATAATTAGCAACTTATGATATAAACACTTAATTGGACAAAACTAACTCTACTGATATATCACACATATCACAAGAACACCAGAAAGTAGGGTGTTCATCACCAAAACAATTCTTTTAATACCTTTCTTAATTTATTTAATTAATTAGGGGAAATAGTAAACATATATGAAAACTACCCCATTAATTCTACAAAAATTACAGTAGACACTACATGCTCTAAGTAGACTACCATAAAAAGTTCACACCATTTGAGCAAGAATAAAAGCCTACACAAAAATGATAAGGCATAATGGCTTAAATTGGCATAATTAGGAAACCCTAATGAAAAGTGTCAAGCAACAGATTTCATATTTTTCCTAGCATCTATAAGGTACCAAGATACTACCTACCAAGTTTCATGGCCATAGGATTCATAATTAATTTACTAAAATTTTCCCAAGTATCTACCAATGATAAAAGGAAAATCTATAACTCAAAAACTACACATGCAATGACTCTCAAATTTTAACCAGAGCTTCTACTAAGCAATACTAGCTTACCCACAAAATTTCACAATTTTTGGATCACAGAAACTCAAGATATGATTTAAACAAGTTTGCATGCACTCGAAAACACTTTTTAAGTTCCTATTTAATTCATCCAAAATTTCTACAAAATGTGCTCAAGATATATTTTTCTTAAATACTAGACCTAACAGTGAGTCTAACAAAATTGGAACCATCCACTTTGGATCTACATAACAGGAGATACAAAAATATCAAATAAGCATTCAAAACTGTATTTTTGAACTATCTTTAAGAACAACAGCCACTGACATGTGGGACCCGGCTGTCAGCCGACCCCACCGGTCAGCGGCAGCAAAGCAGAGGAGGCGGCTGCGACGCGCGGAAGACGGCGTAGCTTGCCGACGGTGACCTCACCGGCGACGAGAACGGCACCAACGTGACCGCCTAGACCTACTGCGTTGATTGGCACCCTAACCGCAAACCCTACCGACCTCTAGGTACCCCGGCCACGAAGCTCGGCGGCTCGGCCATGGCGCACGGCGGCGCGTGGCCGTGTTCCGGCTTGGCTGGACCGGCGTGGGTGGTTACCTCCTCACCCGAGCATCAGCGCATGACGGGGAAGACGAGACGCGGGCTAAGTATGGAGGAGTGGTGCGGTGGTGCGCTAGCCGCGGTGAGCGCCATCTCCGGCGAGGGTGCGACGGCGCGGGAATGCCGACAGCGGCCTCACCTGAGGTCGAATGACCGCGCGGAGATGACGACGAGCAAGAGGGGATCACGGCGGAGCTTCGGTGAAGGTGTAGTGTGCGTTTTCGCGGTGGTGAGTGCGCGGGAGCTTGCCGAAGCTCACGGCGGCAATGGCGGAGTGGCTGTTTGCTTGGCGCAGCGCGCGGTGGAGGAGAAGAAAGGCGACTGGAGTGGGTGAGTGCATCGGGCAGGCGCGGGGTGGCTTCAAGACGCGGCCGGCCGTGCCAGGGCGTCCACGGCGCGTGGCCAGCGTGCTCAGGCGAGCGGCGACGCGCGGCACCCACGCGTCGGGCGATTTCTGAATCGGTCGGGTCACTGTAGGTGTCTGAACTTTCGTTTCAGTTTCGACAGTACCGACTGACAGGCGAACTTCAACGATGATTATCTCCTGAACCGTGTTGATTTAGCTCGTGGTATAATTAACAAAGTTGTTCATCTATATGCGAACTACAATCTTTACAATTGGAGCTCGAGCTGTTAGGGCTTTGTTTGGAATCTACAAGGTGCATAAGTTGGGTACATGAAACTGAAATCCCGTTATAAGACTTAGAAAATTTTCAAGTGTGGAATCCAACCTCAAAACTGACTTGTGGGCCATTTTTGAACATGTTGTGCACATTTTCATGACTTGGCTTCTAAACAAATTTTGTTCCTTATATAATTCCCTACATCTTTGCTTTAGGTTGCTCAAACATGCAAACATCCTAAGCTACACATTTTAAACAGTCAAACACAGGAGCTCTAGGGGTCCAAATTGGTCAACCATGACTTGAAAACCTAATTAGGCAAAATGATCAACATGAACATTGTTCCTAATGACATTCTAGGTGTAACTAAGTTACTTAGGATGATTATTAGCCACACCACACATTGGTCACACAAAATCAAGCAAGGTATGTACTAGAACAATGAAAAATACATGAAATGTTGCAATTGTTTCATAGTCATGTTTCACATGTTTCATGATCTCGTTGCATAGTATTAACTAATCTTGTTTCACTAAGTGAGTGGCACATGTTGCACTTAAGTGTTGGACACTTTACATTTCATAAAGAACAACACACATGAAATATACAACACGTTGCTATGTTTCGAAATTATGTTTCATGTGCTATAAGTTCACGAAGGGATGCATGATGCTCATGTTCATGAAATGTAGTGCAAATGTGGAAGCTAAACACCAGGGGTGTTACAGGATTCATCAAGGAAGTATACCACCTAGAGTGATTAGCTAATCCCATCCTTGTATGAAAGAAGAATGAGAAATGGAGGATGTGTGTTGACTACATGGGTCTCGACAAGGCGTGCCCAAAGGATCTGTTTCCTTTGCCACGCATTGACCAAATAGTTGACTCTACCTCAGGGTGCGAAACCCTCTGCTTTCTTGATGCATACTCCGGGTACCATCAGATCGTGATGAAAGAGTCCGATCGGCTCGCAACATCATTCGTCACCCCCTTCGAATCGTTCTGCTATGTCACAATATCATTTGGTCTGAAGAACGCTGGGGCCATTTACCAGCGTTGTATGCTCAAGTGTTTTGGGGGTCTCATCGGGTGGACCGTTGAAGCCTACGTTGATGACATCGTGGTCAAATCCAAATGGGCTAACCACCTCATAGCCGATCTTGAGCAGACCTTTATAAAACTCTAAGCAAACAGCATCAAACTCAATCCCGAGAAATGTGTTTTCAGGGTTCCAAGGGGCATGCTGCTTGGTTTCATCGTTTTCGAGCGTGGCATCGAGGCCAACCCGAAGAAAATCTCAGCCATCACTAGGATGGGCCTGATTCAGAACATAAATGGAGTACAATGAGTTATAGGGTGCCTTGCCGCACTCAGCCGCTTCATCTCATGCCTCGGTGAACAAGGTCTCTCCCTTTATCGACTTCTGAAGAAAGCCGACCACTTCAAATGGACATCTGAGGCCCAAGAGGCACTTGACATGGTCAAGCGGCTTCTGTTGAAGGCCCTGATCCTAGTTCCTCCTACTGATGGAGAACCCCTCCTACTCTACATTGCGGCCACCACGCAAGTGGTCAGCGTTGCCCTAGTAGTGGAGCGGGAAGAAGAGGGGCACGCCCGCAAAGTACAACACCATGTGTACTTCATTAGCAAGGTCCTATCTGACTCAAAGACCTGCTACCCCCAAATCCAGAAGCTTCTGTATGTCGTTCTGATCACCAAGAGGAAGTTGCGCCACTACTTTGAGTCACATCTGGTGAAAGTCGTGATGTCCTTCTCCGTCGGCGAGGTCATCCAAAGCCAGGATGCCACGGGAAGTACCATGAAATGGGCACTCAAGCTGATGGGTCAGGGCATTACGTATGCCTCCCGAACGGCCATCAAGTCCTAGGTGTTGGCTGATTTCGTTGCAGAATGGACCGAGATCCAAATGCCACCAGCGGTCGTCGATCAAGAGTACTGGATGATGTATTTCGACGGATCGTTGATGAAGAAGGACGCCGATGCGGGGCTGGTCTTCGTATCGCCCCTCAGGATACGCATGAGGTACATGGTCCATCTCCATTTCCCCACCTCCAACAATGTGGCCGAGTATGAGGCACTCATCAATGGCCTGCGTGTGGCCATTGAGTTGGGCATCTGATGCCTCGACATTCGAGGAGATTGCTAGCTAGTCATCGATCAGGTCATGAAGGAGTCAAGTTGCCACGATGCCAAGATGGCCGAGTACTGCTGAGAAGTCCGTCGGTTGTAGGACAAATTCGACGGCCTCGAGCTCAATCACATCTCGTGGCTTCTCAATGAGGCAGCTGACACGCTCACGAAAGCAGCATCCGACCGAGAGCCGATGTCAATGGGTGTCTTCGCCAATGATCAGCACAAGCCCTCAGTTTGCTATGAGGAGTCAGAATAAGGCGATAATGGTCTATCCAATCTCAGCTCGGGGGCTAACCAACCGTCGGCTACATCTGGCTCCGAGGTCATGGAGCTCGAAGAGGACCCAGCGACAGAGCCTGACCCTCTAGTTGACTAGAGGACGCTCTACCTCAACTACCTCCTCTGTGACACACTACTGATAGACTGGATGGAGGCTCGATGGCTTGCACGTCCTGCCAAGTCCTCTGTTCTTGTGGAGGGCAAACTCTACAAGCGAAGCCACATCGCGATCCTACAACGCTGCATCCCCTTCGAACAGGGGAAGCATTTGCTGAGCGATATCTATGGTGGGGTCTATGGTCACCATGCCATGCCCAGAACCCTAGTCAGAAACATGTTTCGACTGGGCTTCTACTGGCCTACCATAGTAGCCGATGTCGAGCAAATCGTACGCACCTATGAAGGGTGCTAGTACTACGCTTGGCAGACTCACCTACCGACCCAAGCACTCTAGACAATCCCCATCACCTGGCCGTTCACAGTCTGGGGACTCGATCTGGTTGGACCACTCAAAAAGATGCCCGAGGGCTACACCCACTTGCTTGTCACCATAGACAAGTTTACAAAGTGGATAGAAGCTTGACCGATTTCTACGATCAAATCCGAGCATGTCGTACTATTCTTCCTTGACATCGTCCATCGCTTCGGAGTCCCAAACTCCATCATCATGGACAACGGCACACAGTTCACTGGCAAGAAATTCCTTCAATTTTGCATTGAACAACACATCTGTGTCGACTAGGCCTTCGTAGCGCACCCCAGATGAACGATCTGGTAGAACACGTAAACGACATGGTCCTACAGGGCCTCAAGCCTAGGATCTTCAACCGGTTGAACAAATTCGGTGCACGCTGGGTCGTCGAACTTCCTTCAGTACTCTGGAGCCTAAGGACAACCCCCAGTCGAGCCACTAGCTACACGACCTTCTTCATGGTCTATGGTTCCAAGGTCGTCCTCCCAACCGACCTTGACTATAGAACGCTAAGGATCAGGGCATACGATGAACAGGGAGCCAAGGCATCCCACGAGGACACCATGGACCAGCTGGACGAAGCTCATGACATCGCCCTCCTCTGCTTGGCCAAATACCAGCAGGCGTTGTGATGGTACCACTACCGACGAGTGTGGGGTCGGGCCTTCAATGTCGAGGACCTGGTCCTTCGCCTCGTCTAGAGCAACAAGGACCGCCACAAGCTCTCCCAGCCATAGGAGGGACCATACGTCATCGCGGAGGTACTCTGGCTAGGCACCTACAAGCTGAAAACCATCGATGGCGAGGCCTTCACCAATGCCTGGAACATCGAGCAGCTATGTCGCTTTTACCCCTAATAAATGCACACTTTTTACTTATCAGTTTCTTTATCAAAACTCCCCGATTCTTCGTGACATCCGATCCCAGCAAAACACCAGGGGGTTGGGCCTCACTCGGGGCTGATATAAGTACATTTATCCTGCAAAAATTCATAGTGCCTGCCCTCTTTATGTTAAGTCCTAGGAGCTGGGTTTTTGGGAACAATCTTTGAGTAAAACTAGGTGGACTGCGAGAAACCTACGCCCCAGCGGCTATGGCGCCTTTGCTCACCAGCGTGATCAGAGCTAGCTCACCCACACTCTAAGCTTTTATGACCTTAACTTTGGGAAGGGTAGGAATGCACTGAACCTCTTTTACAAAAAGAGGGAAAAGAGCTAAAACATTGTTGGCTATAACGAAGCGCTCATCCATTTTGCACTAATTCAACGCTTGGCTTATCTGCCCAACTAAATTCTTCCATGGGATGTTCTCATCCTCTATTTCTGTGGGGAAATCATGTCTCAATAGGTAATGCGAGTCGATCGGACGGCTTGACCACTAACGAGAAATGGATAAGGAACAAGCAGGATCACGCTCGTATCTAGGGGAGGCTTTTCGAACCTATCACTCTTACCATCGAGGTAAAACTGGTGCCCAGGTCAATCGAACGGCTCAAGACCGCTATCGAAAGATAAGCATCCTTACTTGCTTACTTTACGTATTAATTTCATTACCGAGCCTTCGACCCCAGCGATGGTAGGGGGTCGGGGATTGCTCGGGGGGCTAGCGAGGGTGTCTATTCGCTAGACATTCTCTTTGTCCGGCCCCTCCTTATGTTTAAAAAATTAGAGGCACAGTGTGCAGGCGCAAACTTTGAGTAAGCCTAGTCGGACCGCTAGGACCCTATGCCCCAGCGGCTACAACATTTTTGTCCACCAGCGCGATCGGAGTCTTTGTCTCCGCACTCCAAACCTTAACCTCTGCCTTCTCAGGAAGGACTTGGAGGGGCCTACCTACAGAATCTCCATCAGGGAGAGGCTATCAGGTCGCCCAAATCGATCGAATGGCTCGGGCCACTGTCTAGAGATAGATACGGAAGAATGGGAGTCTCATGTTGTTTACGCCACACATCGGACCTGAACCCCACACGGACATATCTGGTAAAGAGCTCCTAGAACCTATCACTCGTGCCATCGAGGTAACATTATCGACCCCTATTTTTTCTTAAACTACGATCATTCATACATTCGTCCATTCAATCATCCCGTACATCCAAGCATTGCACATGCGATTGCCGCATCACAATGCTTCACGTCACATCACGAAGTGGTAGTCATCTCATTCGATATGAATGGCGATCGACCGAGGTTCGAAGGCTGGCCCGCGAAGGGCTCAAGGCCACCTCGTGTCAAATAGAGCCAGGGGAGAAAAACTGAGATGGGCCCCAGTGGCCTTGCCCGACCCCGCTCAGGAGCAGATAGGGACATCTCGACCTTTCTCATTTGATTCTAACCTTAAGCCAAACCCACTAAATCTCCAATCGTGGAGAGACCAACGGGCCACCCGAGCCTATCGAATGGCTCGAGCATCTACCGAGAGGCGGGTTAAGAAGTAGTGGAATACCACATGAGGGCTTTGCTGACCCTGTCAGCGGATGACGGACCCGGATTCCACTCGAACATGCCCGTTAGCAAGCTCACTGAGCGCGACACTCGAGCCGTCGAGGCAAGTGTCGTTAGCTTAGCCCCTTCGGTTGTGGAAACCAAGGATGGGGTGATGTATGAAACATGGCCGACCCCTATCAAAACCCACAGGGCTCGGGGGCTCAAGTCGCCCGATCCTAGATCAAAAGACCGTGGTTCGAAGGCTGGCCCATGGAGGGCCCAAGGTCGCCTCATGTCGAACAAAGAGCTAGGGGAAAACACATATGAGCCTCAGCGGCCTGTGCCCGTCTCGCTTAGAAATAGACAAGGTCATCTCAACCTTCTCGTATGATCCAACCTCCAGCCAAGGCCATAGACGCCCCATTGAGGGGGAATCTGTTGGAAGGCGGGTTAAGGAGAAACGGAATGCCCCCGAGGGCTTTGCTGATCCCATCACAAGCGACGGAACTGAATTCCGTTCGAACCTGCCCGTCAGCGACCTCACCGAGCATGTCACTCAAGCCGTCAAGGCAAGTGGCATTAACTCAACCCCTCTGGTTGTAGAAACTACAGACGGGGCGACAGTCATGAAAAATAGGCCAACCCCTGACCGAATCACTGCCACACACGGGGGTTAGAGGAAGGTTGGACTTACAAGGAGACCTAACACACAGTCGCAGAATAATAGCTAAGATCCTAGGGAGAGGGTACGTGCGAATACAAGAGATGCATTCTCCTAAGTTTCGCTATCCTCCCCTTAATTTTTAGTGACATCCGACCCCAGCAACGGCAAAGGGACAGATCTCACTCGGGGGCTGATAAAGGTATAAGTATACCTTTTCTGAAATAGTCGCCGTGCCAGACCTCTTCTTCACATTAAGCCTAGCGGCAAGGTTTGTGGAAACGAATGATTGATCATGCCTGGTTGGACTGCAAACACCCACACCTCGGTGGCTACGGTGTCTTTGCTCACTAGCACGATCAAAGTTTCCCCTTACACCTCGGGCCTAATGGTATTAACAAACAAAAGGGTCAGAATATGTGAGCCTTCTCTTTTCACATACAAAAAGGGAAGGAAACAAATTCAATCAAGCAAAATGAAGTTATGAATTTATTAATGCATAAGGGTCGGCAGTTGTCCCCAAATTACAATAATGTTCATCTGAATTCATCTGACCTATATGACTAACTAGCCCCTCGGAGGGGGGAGAACTATGTCTTCAACTTTGTCCACTAGGTTTCGTGCGAGAGGAGCCACCGCCTTCTCTATCTCATCCAGCTCGGAGGCTTCGTAGCCAGGCGTGAAGCCAACGCTCATTGTCTCCAAGTCAATACTATCGGTGTAGTGGGAGCAGGCGATAGCGAAGGCTTGGGTGATCCTAGAGCAAAGAGCTTCCCTCTCGAGCTGGCGTACCCGTGCCTTGATATCTACGGCACAGGCCGCAAGCAAGCTGGTCCCCTTTGACCTTGCCACCTCTAGGTCATCGTAGACCACTTCGAGGGCAGCGCACAGGAGATTGTGCTCGTCGCTCTCTGCTTGAAGACACCTCCGCACCTCGGCGAGCTCCGTGGCTACCCCTATGGAAATGCTCTCAGCCTCCAGCCTTCAGGTTGCAGCAGTTCTAACCTTGCCCTAAAGGGAGCCAATCATCTGCTATGCCTCATCGCGCTCTCGGACAGCCTGGTCGAGCTCCCCATGGGCCGCACTATGCTCCGAGCGGAGCCTCTCCACAGTCTGGCATAGCTCGTCTCGCTCCTTGAGTAGCTAGGAAACCGCCTCGGTATCTAGGTTCGCCCTCTGCTGTAGGGCTATGAACCTCTCCTTGGCTCCTAGCTTGAGCTCCAGCTCCTTCTCAACCTCGGCCAGGAGGTTAATGACCCACTGGCGGGTCTCAGTGTCCCTCTGGAGCAGCTGGCCCCGCTCCCTCCAAACTCTAGCGGACTCCTCATCCTACCGCGCCCTCATCGACAGTTCCTCAAATGCCTTCTCGGCCTCCTCCTCGGCTAGGGGAGTCAGCTCGGCCACCCTCTATTGAGCGACAGCAAGCTGGGCGCTCACATCCCCACATAGCCAGGCCTCTTCGGTGAGGCGGTCCCATTTCTCCTTCTGCTCGCGAAGGAACCAGGATTTCTCCTGGCTACGAGCAATATGGGACTAAAAGAAGATCAATGTCAGAACACAAAAATACATGAAGAAAGAAGAAAAGTGAAAGGAGAGATTAAGTGAATATATGGCCAGTAGGAATGACGACATCGCGCAGGGTGCCCCTGGCCTAGTTTAGAGCTTCTAGCACGGTCGTGATCCCCTCGTTGAGACTCTCCCGCTCTATGCTCTCAGTAGCATCGTCGAGCGAGAAGAGTATCGACGTCGGGTCTCGTGAATCCATCCACTGGAGCTGTGGCTCGTCCCACACGGGTGAGTGGCTACCCCTTGACGTTAGGGCCAAGAGCGACCCCCACTGGTCCTCTCCACCACCGCCACAACGCCCGAGGACCCCTCGGCCGTGTCCCCCTCCGTCCAGCCCACGTTGAGCGCCGTCACTTGGGCCACTAGTGGCATGGATCGTGCCGCATCCTTGGGCACCACTGTGGCTACGTCTGACTACGCCAGGCTTGTCACGGTCGTGGCCACCTCCACTTGCATCGGTGGGGCCTCGACCGATAGCGTCACGCCCACCATAGTCGACGCACAAAGCACGAGCGGTAGCTCTGTCCGCTCTGACGTTGGTAGTGGAATCACCTCCGTCGCCGGTTGCTTGGCGACCTCCGAGGGCGCTCCGTCAGCCTCGATGTCTGCTTGACCCGCCGAGGGCACGGGCACCACTGCGGGCGGCGCCTGACTGACCGATGAGGCTGTGACGCCAGCTCCGCTTTCGCCCAAAATGAGAGCAACATCGGGTGATGGCCGCTGTCTTGCCTGAATGGCGACGCTCTTCTTGGGCGCTAGCGCTAAAGAAGTACCCCATCTCAGGATGCTGCAAGAAACAAAAGGCGTCAGTCACGCTGAAAATAGAGAAAAACAGAGAAAATAGAGGAGTCAATGACTTACATCGGCATATCTAGCAGAGGATACGTTTGGGGGATGAACCCCTAGGTCCTTGCTCCACCTCATCGGGGCAGGGCTGTTTTGAGCCCGCCCCCTAATCCCGGGCAGAGGGGCTCACCTCCCTTGCATCTGGGGGCACGGCAGCGGAGACACCCCCCTCCGTCGGCACCGCGGGCGCAGCGGCAGATCCACCCGTCCTTGCTGGCCTTGAGGCATAGTGGCGGGGCCACTCCCCTCCATAGGCACCTCAGGCATGGCGGCAGATCTATCCACCCCCGATGGTTCTGAGGGCGGGCCAACGGTCCAGCCCGCCTCCTCCAGCCTCACGGACGCACCTTCCCTTGCGTGGAATGGGAAGGGTCCTTGCATGGACAAGTGGATATCTATCAGCGTATCCTCGCTCTCTAGGTCATCCCACTCGGTGTCGGTAACCACCTCGTCATCTTCCTCATCGTCATCATCATCACTGTCTATGTCCTCCCATCGCTCCCATGCTTGTAGCTTCTACTGCTTCTTCCTCCTCTCGTCCTCCTACGCCTTCCGCTGTCGCTCGGCCATGGTGCGGTTGGCCACCATCACGGATGGGTCCTTCGGCAGTGGAACTGGGTGATCCATAAGGACGAGTCTCTTCGACTAGTCCCCCTATCCCAATATCAGCACCAAGAGGCCAGGAGTTCAATTAAAAAGGAGGCATGAGGAAAGAAAACTTACGAAGACGATGTGCCCCAGTTCCGGCCGCATTGGGGGATGCCTCGACACTAGATACACAAAGTCGAGGATAGCACCGACGTCGTCCTATGGAGGCTCCATAGCCTCCTTGATGTGTTGCGCCACTTCAGAGGGGGAGAGCGCTCCCTCGGCGAGCGTCGCCCCGTCGAGTGACGCCCGGGCGCCATCATGTGCAGGGCAAGCGCGCGTCTCATCAACGGCGCCACCCTCCGCATGTGGTAGGTGCCGATGATCCCTGACCCCTTCATACCCCTCTCCTTTAGGATTCGAATGGCGGTGAGATGGTCTTGGATTCTCTTCTTGTCTTTCTCTGGGACCCCCCCACTTCCTTCATGATTTCGGGACCTCTTCGATGAGGCGCCCGGTGAACTCTGGCAAGGGGGCGGCTGCGTTGTTCTTGACGTAGAACTAATGCAAATGCCACCCCTTGTTGGAGGTCGACATACGCATCAGCTGGTACTCGCTGACCCGGTTGTTGTAGAGCTGAATGTCGGCGCATCCCATCGGCACGTTCAACTCTTGCTTCTTCTCTTCCTTCTTTAGGAGGGTGATGGCGAAGAAGTACCACCATAGGTCGAAGTGGGGACTAATCCCTAGAAACCCTTACGAACACCATAATGTGTTGGATTCCGTTGGGATTAAGGTGTTGTAGCTCTACCTTGTAGTAGTGCAGCAATCCCTGAAGAAACTTATGGGTGAGGGTGGTGAATCCTCGCTCGTGGAAGTGAGTGAAGGACACGACATAGCTGTCGGGCGGCGATGGCGCGTCCTCATCGCCGGGCAGCCGCCACTCCTCGACGGCAGTCCATGCGCAAAGAAGACCGCAGCGAACCAGGCCCTCCAGGCGCTGGAGGGTGATATCAGAGCGGCACCACGGCTCCATTGGAGGGTTGGGGTGGGTGGATGCGAATTTGACGACGATTGAGACGCAGATGTGGGAGGCTTAGGCGATTGACGGCAGAGGTTGTAGATGCATAAGCAAAGAGGCAAAGTATGAAACCCTGGGGGTGAACCCTTTGGTTTTATAGGGACAACGGATGCGAGGAAGGCAACTGTCCGCCTAGATCTCCGCGCCTACCATGATCTGCCACCATGTCACGTCACGGGATATGCGCCCCCAATCCCTATCCTTTCTGTCCGAAGATGTGCCAAATGTTTCATCTCCCTGGGCAGACCAGGACTCTTTCCAGCAAAGGGGATACGGGTCAAAAAGCGTTCCTCCAGCCCGCCTAGGCCTAGGAATTCAAGGGTCGGCCCATCAACGGTTTCGATGGCCGTCCTAACTCCCAAGGCACCCTTATGACAAAGGATGGGCCTGTAAGCAGCTAAAACTCTAGCACACGAGCTTCACGGGAGTCTCGACCCGTGATCGAGTCTTAGCCAGGCTGACCCTGGTCAGATCCTCACGAATGGGATACCAGGATCCCAATTAAGCTATCCGGCTAAACAAACCATCAAATCTCACAACCATACCGACAAAGGGTTTGACCTCGGCAAAGAAGAAATCGCCATCTTCAGGGCACGCAGTGGGCAACAATAGAGGGCCAGGGCTATCAGAATCCTCTCTTTCGGAAAACCCTCCGAAGGAGTATCCTACTCCTCCGCAGGCTCGGGGGATACACCCACCGGGTGCGATCGCGCACACCCGCTGGCAAGTCAAAAAATCCTCCAGGCCATTCTACTCGAATCACCCGGGAGCTCAGGGGCTACTGTCGGGGACCAATATTAGGGTACCCGAGGAGGAGGAGCTAATGACCATCAACGTTGATTCATCTGCGCAATCAAGAGCGCGACTACACCGTTTGTCGGGTCACTCCTTGTCCGTCCGCTTAGACCATGGGCCCCACCTCAAGCTGACTCCCAAGGACTAGCTCTGCCTCGCTCGATGTTTAAGGGCTGGCTTCGTCTCGCCCGACCCCCAGGGGCTGGCTCCGCCTCGCCCGACGTCTGAGGGCAGGCTCCGCTTCGCTCGACATCCAGAGCTGGCTCCGTCTCGCCCAACGTCCGGGGGCTGGCTCTGCCTTGCCCGACGTCTAAGGGCAGACTCTGCCTCGCCCGATGTCCGAGGGCTAGCTCCGCCTCGCCCAACGTTTGCGCGCTGCTCCTTCATAACTATGTGCGTGGATAAGATAGGGCGCTCAAGTCAACCGCAATACCGAGGACCATTCCATGAACGTCTGCAGGAAAGTACCATCAGGATATGACAAGACGGGCGCCTTAAGCCCTCCTAGGCATGTCAAGGTCCGAACAGTGTTATAGGCGCCGACATTTGTCTTACAGTGTTGTGGGCGCCGCCATTTGCCCTCGGGCACAGATCCTGACGGAAGCATACAACATTCACTACGGTCCAAGAGGGAACTCGCATAATCTATAGTAGCGGACGGGCAGTCATTGCGCCGTGTGCTCCCCGTAAGGCCGTAGATCAGCACCCTGGTCCGTCGTGTCGTCCGCTGGGGCGGGATGAGACGTGACCACTTGCTGATCAAGCCAGAACATGGCATCCTCAGCGGACAGACGCCCAGCGCGGCCCTATCAGGATCAGCGAACATGCACCCAGCATAGAGCTACCCCTGGCACCGTCTGTTGTGTCAGCAGGGCTCGTTCAGAGGAAAAGAAAGACCCGACATCTTTGAAGGACCTCCTTGACCTCTAGTTTTTCTTCTTTTCTCCCATCTGTAATCCCTAATTCTCCTTGGTCTATTAAAGAGAAGGCAGGACACCCCACTAAGAAGACCGATCGATTCAACACACCACTCATCTCATCACACATAGCTGAACAGCAACCAAGCTCTCGGCATCCATTCGACATTTCCATCAGAGACTTGGGACCTGTCCCTCTCTTACCCGTTTGTAACCCCTACTATAAACTTTTCAGTGCTAATAACACAAGCAATAGACACGAATTGGATGTAGGGACATTCTGCCCGAACTAGTATAAACCTGATGTTTTTTAGTACATCATCCGAATCAGACGTACAATAACATAAATTTACTCGCTAGTGTTTACTACTGATCAACAGAGAGTCAGACCGATTATTCTGCTGCCACCAATTGAGGTCTTCACCACATGAATTGCATCTGCAAGCTCAACCTCAAGTGCATCGAAAAACATTAGAACACGCTGTTAGAGTTAGCATTTCATTTACTTCCACTAAAGGAGTCCAATAACTCAAATGTCAAGTCAAAAGAAATATGTAACATTGACCTGTACAAATTCTCTGGCCGTCCAATCCAGACAATAGGCATTTGTCAGCTTGGAGAAAACACCAACTTCATAGTTGCTCTCAGACTGTATACCTGTCCGTGGCACACGTTGCAGATTAAAGAATTGGAAACACAAATTCCGTGAGCAGCAGGGTGAAAGGTTAAGCACTCAATATTTAGACTACATAAAAAGGACTATATCTTTTTTTTTTATGAAAATCCAGACGAGAACAAACAAAAGCATGTACAAGTACATGAACAAAACAGATCCTGTACTAGAAATACTGATTCTACAAACTAAAAGGTAGACGTCGCCCGTGCATAGTGGCTCTTATCAAACTGGAAGTAACCCTAGCCTCCAAGTGTAAACCCAAAATATGGCTTAACTAAGACAATATTAGGTAATCGGCTGCTTTTTTTAGTCCCGAAATTTAGAGTCTGCCTCTGCATAAATGGCGAAATGATATCTAAAAAAGCTCTCAGTCGTTTATCACGAAACCAATACTCCAAGTGACACCTGAATCACACAGATACAGTCCAATCGTCAGCTGCACATAGTCGGAATTTTTTATATTTTTAATCCTCTTTTATTCAATATTTTAATAATAATCGTACCTGAAATTTTTTTTGTGGATTTGACTCTTTTGGTCGCGCCGGTGCCGGTGCCGCAGGCGCGACCAAATAACGCAGACGCGCCACATGCATTGGTGCGACAACACCTGCCACGTTAGAAAACGTTTCCGACGTGGAAAACCTTGTCGCGCCACTCTGGTTGACGCGACAGTATTGTTTTGTCGCGACATCGGGGTAGCGTGACAAGGCTCAAACTTTGAAAAATCATAACTCTTCGATACGACGTCGGATGATTATGATTTTATATCAAAATTATAGATCTCGACGAGATCTACTACTTTCTAGTTTTGAGTTTTTTTTCTATTTAAGGACGTTAAGATGCTCAAAAAATATATATTTAATTTCAGCTGCATAATAATTGTTGAGACTTGCGGTCTCAGACGGTGAGAGAGTGGTAGGGGCCTCCGCCCGATGAGTGCAGTAATCGGGCGGAGGCTTTGGAAGGGCTAGCACGGCAAGTGGGCGTATAAGGGAATGACACGTAATGCAGTGGTTTCATTAATACGTTCACCAACTTCCCGTACTGTTACAAGTGTTCCCTATTTATAGGGCTCAACTATCGCCTTTGCGGTGTTTACAACAGTGCACCTCAACTGCTACAGTACATTATGGGAATATTCCTCTACTTGCTCTTCGTCTCGGGGGTAATCTTGCCACGCCGCTATCGGACACTGGGCCTGCGCGACCAACCGGCCCAGTAGGCCTTAGGATTCGTTGATGGGCCTTTGGCCCTCTGCCGTCGGTCTCCGCCTCAGGGACGTCGAAAACCAAGGACCTCCGACGCCCGGTTCAGTCGTGCTCCTGCTCGGGCCTCCGCCCATATGAGCGGAGGCCGAACCGAAGTGCCAGCGCCGTCCATGAGCGCCTTCCTCTGCTTACCTGCACACACATATTAGACGTTGGCATTTGATTAGCCTATCAGTGGGGCGGTCTCCGCCCTCTTCGTCTAGAGGTGCCTGCGCGCCTAACGGGCGGAGGCTCCGCCGAGGTTGCATGCAGCGTCCTGCGAGCACAGTCTGAGAAACTGTCATCTTTCCAGGGTCAGGGTCTGGAGGCGTGGTGGCTGGGCCTTCGCTTAGGTGATCGGTCGGAGACGTCTTTGCGAACTGCTGACCGCGTAGGTCTCCGCTACTCTCAGAGGCTGTGTTACAACAGTTCCCCCCTTTTGAGACCACGGTCCGCCTGAGCGTGTCGTGAGCTCAAAGCGCCTTAAGCAAGGACGTCCGCGGGGGTAGAGACTGCACGTGGTCATGTCTCCGACCGTTCCCCGCCGGTTCCCCCCTGGCCCGCTCTGGCGCGGCCGCTGGTCTTGTTAAGGTTGCCGTTGGGCTACAAATCTAGCCGTTGTGCACCTTGCAACTTATGCAGGGGTTACCGTTGGGCGCCAGGCGCACTATCCGGGGGTGACCATTGTACGTCGAGAGCTGAACCGCCCGCCAGCAGCCTATATAAGGGCGGTGTTGGTGGCGGGGTCCCCCCCGCACGAGTCATTCGTTTTCATTGCAACGCCTGAAATCGCTCTCTGCTTTCTTTGCTTTCGTTTGAACTGCCTTCGCGCGTTCCTTCTTTCCGCTTGCGCCTTCCTCCCAGGTTGCCGCCGCGGTGGCTTTCTTTTCGACCTTCGCCCATACTCGCCGGCCTGCCTTCTTCGGACCCTATCGTCACCTTCTTGGTGTTAGGGCAGGCGGCTGGAGTGCACGTTTTGAGGAGTGCATGATTGCCTCCGCCTCTGTGCTAGAATTTGAGAAGCTGGTGGAGGAGGATTTGGGGAGTGTCTCTGCGTCTGTCGGTGACCTGGTCGCTATGGATTCTGGAGACATGGCGATAAAGTCATGGGATTTCAGCCCCTCCTCCATTACTGAAGAGGCGGTCGCGGAGATGTTGAAGGAATCGTATTTTCCTTCTTCGAGGGTAAAGATCCCTCCGCCTGGCCAGACCGTTCCGGAGCCGGAGGAGGGATATACGGTGGTGTTTCGGGACTTTTTCACCTGTGGCCTCCGCCTTCCTTACGTCCCCTTCCTCCACCAGGTGTTGGAGATGTTCAACGTCCAGGTTCACCATCTGACCCCTACGGCCTTCCTTACGCTCAGCAAATTTTGCTAGGCGTGTGTTTCTTATGGCGCCGAGCCGGATGTGGACACCTTCTACGCGCACTACGAGCTGCAGAAGCAGTCGAAGAAGAAGAAGGAGGTGGGGGAGGGCAAGGAGGTGGAGGTGACCTACCAGTATGGTAGTTGCACCTTTATGTCGAAGAGGAACCAAGGTGTAGACCGCCTGGAGATTTCTTTTTGCCAGAAGGGCAAGTGGGACCGCGGCTGGCTTGAGCAGTGGTTCTATGTGAAGACCTACGAGGTCTACGGCACTACCGAGGATGGTGCGGAGGTCGTGGAGTATCCATTGACTTCAAGAATGGAGGTGATGGCGCCGCATACGCGCGTGGATCCACCGAAGGAGATGTCTCCGGCGAGGAAGGCTTGTGACCGGGCTTTTGCGGTAGCATGCCGCTACTCCGGTGGCCGCGACCTGGTGGAGGAGATTATGGCCTCCAACTACTGGCCCCTGGGCAGAGACAACCCAGCTTTTCGGCTGGAAAAGGTGAAGGTTCCCATTTTTGGGCCGGAGGCTCGGATTCCTTTCCCCCGCTTTGGCCGGTCTTTGGGGGAGGGGTGACGGAGGACAGCTTCGTTGCCGACGTTGAGGAGGCCACCATTGGGTTGGTTGGCAAAATTTCTGAGCGTGAGTACACGTCTCAGAGAGCCGTGGCAGGCACCATGCCATGGCTCAATCGAGTTTTTTAGGAGCTCGGGATCGTCTACTGGGAGCATGAGGTTCCCGTCGAGGTCCTGGCTTCGATCGACAAGAAGAAGAAGAAGGCCTCCGCAAAGAATGTTATGGCGGAGGCTAAGTCCAAGAAGAGGAAGGGTGCCACTGTTGCTCAAACGCCTGCGAAAAAGAAGAAGAAGACCAGTGCTCTGGTGATCGCGCCGGTCGCGTCTTTGGCCGGTAGTGCGGGCGTTGCCTCCGCTAGCAGTGAAGATGTTCAGAGCTCCTCCGTCCCGTTAGTGGACGTGCGGGTCACGAGCGGTGAGGATCGTGGCTCTCCTAGAGCTCCGGTGCGCCCTGTGCGCGGCGCTGTAAGCGGTGCGGAGTGTCTGGAGGCCAGTGCTGCTCCGGCACGCTCCTTGCATGGTGCTGTGAGTGTCGCCGAACAGCTGGAGGCTAGCGCCACCGATCCTATGCCCGACATTTTTGGCGGGCTATATTCAAGTTCTGAAGAGGGTGCGAAGGTCGTCTTGCAGCACGCTCCTTTGTCTCCTGCCGTTGTTGCGCCATCTCCCGCCGTTGTTGCGCCTTCCTCTGCGTCGTGGGCTGTGCTAGCTGAGCAGGCCCTGGTGGCTCAGTCTTCTTCGAGCCCTCCACCCGCCAGGCCGCTGGCTGAGGAGAGCCGGCCCTTTGGGCCTTCGCCACATGATAAGGCGGAGACTTCTGCCCAGGGGGCTCGGCAGGCGGCCCAACCTTGGCTTTTTATGAGTGAGTTTGTTTGGCGCACATTTTTGTGTTTACTGTCTTCGCCCGATTTATTTGTTTATGTATTCTATCAAGTGCTAATACTATGTACTTGTTGCTTTTGTAGGTGATGTCATGGCTGGACTCCTCACCCCGGAGGAGCGAGCGGTCGCTTCCAGCGTCAGGTTTGGTCCGGGGCAGTCAGGGCCGATGGCGCCGGGTCCGAGTGAGTATAGGTGTTTTTATCTTACTCGTCTTTTGGCCTGTTGTTATTGCCTATTTCTGATCGGCCATCTGACCTGAGTTGTTGTTGTTGTTATTTTTTTTTGCTACGCAGGCTCCTCCGACACTTCTATCTCAGGTTGGGAAGAGTGCTATCTTGCGGTTCTTGGAGACGTCGGAGGTGGTCCCTGGCAGTTGGTGTATTTATTGTGAGATTTGCTTTTCTCACCTTATGGTTTTGTGTTTGTTTGTTCTTCTTTGAATAGATCGCTTCAAACAGCGTCTGAGGGACATGGATTTCTTCCAACTTCTCCGTGTTCATCTAGAACAACAGAGCTTGGTGCGTCTTTGGTGGTTTGCCTTTTTTGGTGTATGTTCGCCTTTAGACTTGTTTTTGTTTCTATTGCTGATCGCCTTGGTCTTCTTCTTTCTGATCGCAGGGGTATCACACGACCGTTGTTATGGAAGAGCGCTACACTCGCAAGGTCTCCAACTGAGATACTGCGATTGTAGCGCTCAAGGCGGAGAACGAGCGCCTGGAAGGTGAAAAAGGGGGTTTGGCCAACTCCCTTGCAGCTCTCCGCCTTTCTCTGGCGGAGAAGGAACAAGAAAAGGAGGTATTGAGGGCCGATCTCGCCAAGGCCCGGGATACAGAAGTTTTGTCCACCGAGCAGGCCCGCAGGGCGAACGAGTTGGCCGAGGGTCTCCGGTGAGAGCTGGCCTCTGAGAAGGAATCCGCGGCTACGGTGGGGGAGCAGCTGTCTTTAACGACAAGGCGTTTAGACTCGGTCAAGGGGGTCCTTGCTGCAACCGTTGGCCATTACTGGGCCATCGTCGCTGAGTTCGGAGGCGAAACCTCCGCTCCTCTGGAGGAAGACAGCGTCTACGCCCTCGCCTCTTGGCTAAAGCGTCACCTTGCGAAGCTCCCCGGTCTGATCAATGGCTGCACGGACTACGGGGCGATGGCTAGAGTAGCGAATTATGCCAAGCTTTTGGTGCGTGGCGGGTGTACGCATACCAAAAGTATTCCGGAGGGAGCGCTGCCGGGTCCGGAGGAGCTTGGTGAGACTTCTCTTCGTTTGCGAAAAACCTTGAGAAATTTCATTGGGTACTTTTGGGCTCCATTTGGGAGACCTGCTGCCCGGAAACTGTGGGGGATATACCCCCGGGTACCACAAGATGGTACATGGGCCACACCATCCGAGGTGACCCGGCCCGTAAGATCAAGGCGTGCACATCAAGATTACAAGTTGTACTAGATATTGTAATAGTACCAAATTGGATACTTTACTTGTAACCTTGTCTCTTCGGAGTATATAAGGAGAGACAAGGGTCCCCTAGACGATAGGTTAATCGGTATACATCTTAATACAATACACCAAAGACAGGACGTAGGATATTACGTCGATCAGACGGCCCGAACCTGTCTAAATCGCTGTCTCTGCGCCTTGTGTCACCATCTGGTTCCTGATCACACGCACCGTCTACCGACAATCTACCACCACGGGCATACCCCTAGATGGACTGCCGACCATATTTCGTCGACAGTGGCGCGCCAGGTAGGGTGTGTGTGTGCTGATCCATGGCGAACCAGGTGGCATATATACCTCAAGATCAATGACGTCGGTGGCGACCCAGCGTCCCTCGACATTGTGCATCACGGTCTGCTTCCGTCGCCGACGACCTCAGACTCAGCGTCACGAAGCGACTCATGGCTGCGCGCAACAGGACTCGGAGTCCTACGTCAACATGTCTCCGGCAACAATTAGATGGATCAAACACGAAGATTGTTGGGGCCGGCCACGGATGTCTTCGTGCTCGGCATCCTTCATCGCCACGGCTCCACGTGGCAACGATGGCACCAAACGCTGCTGATTGCAAGCCAATAAGGAAAGAGCAAGATTGAAAAAGGCATGCAGGATAATCATGCATGTACGTGTGCATGCTTCACGTACAGAACAATCCAGCTTGTTGTGCACGTGAGGTACTACTACTGCGGGTTAGCCCAGTTTCCTGGACTCCACCAAGATCATCACTAGGATCAACAATTCATCTTCAGTACCACCCGGACATCACGTCGTGGCCGTCTAGAGGCATAAGGATGACATCACCTGGACTACTCGCTTCGACCACCTCGACCACCGAGCTCCGACCACGGACCACGTCGATCACGTCTCGAGCGGCTCTGCCGAGCTCTGACCACATCGACCACATCCCGAGCAGCTCCGTTGAGCTCCGACCACGGACAACGTTGACCATGTCCCGAGTAGCTCCGCCGAGCTCCGACCATGGACCACGTCGACCATGTCCTGAGCGACTCCGCCGAGCTTCGACCACCAGACCACGTCGACCATGTCTCGAGCGGCCCCGTCGAGCTATGACCACAACCACGTCGACCACGTCCCGAGCAGCTTCGCCGAGCTCCAACCATGTCGACCATGTCCCGAGTAGCTCCGCCGAGCTCCGACCACGACCACATCGACCATGTCTCGAGTAGCTCCGCCGAGCTCCAACCACGTCCTGAGCAGCTCCGCCGAGCTCCGACCACGCCGACCATGATCACGTCCCGAGCAGCTCCGCCGAGCTCCGACCACATCGGCCACCAGACCATGTCGCAATGATGATCGCCGCGAAGAACGGCGCTACGACAATCGCGACCACAGTCATGGCGATAGGCCAAAAAGCTCTTGACCGAACAACTTCATCGTGACCAACTAGATGTCTATCCAAAGATAATTTTCCTCAACAACGCCATCCGCGGCAACCCAGCTTCTTGCGACAGGCGTTCAACGATCACTATACCGGGGATACATGCAAGAGGTGACATCAACCAGTATATCCATCGTATTCACGCATGACGGACATGTAATCCAGCAAGATCAAGGCGACGACATGTGGAGTTTCGTCAAAATTGCGGCAACTCGGCGTCAATCTGTGACGGCGGTTTTTCCCATCATATCGTCCATGATGGCCCTCATGTGCGTCCGTCATGAGGCCAAAGTTCTGACCAGGCATCGGCTCAATCCACAGCAGCATGAAGACAACGCAAGCTAGCCAAGAGTTACGCATATACGCGTATACATCTACACAAGTATACATGCAAGCCATCTCATTGGGCAGAAGGCCAAGATGATTTGTTCACATGCCCAAAAGCTAAGTGAATTCTCAATTAAATATTTATTACTTGATTTCTATTCAATGACACACAAATCTTTTTATTTTTCCTCATGCACCATCTCGCGCGGCATCTCGCGATGACCGAAGCAAGATGCGTGCATGATGGGATCATCGACTCAAGGCACATGCCTGCCGCTGGAGCTTGGAGGAGAGGGTGTACAGACACAGGTCGGAACATCAAGGCCAAGTACATGAGCTCTGGAGCACTCGGAAGCCAGACGTCGATCAACTCATGTTGAGCCATCGGCGAGCCGTGTCGATCCATCAAACAAGCTGTCCGAGCTATCTAGCAAGTCACGACAAGCCGCGTCGAGCCGTTGAGCGAGCCGCGTCGAGCCACAAGCGAGCCATGTCAAGCCATCTCTCGAACATCGCAACACGCCGACTACACCCACCGGTCATCAATAAAGCTAAGTATTATTTTTAATTGAAAATTTCTTCGATCATCGTACACCTCCGCCGACCACCCTAAGGGCGAAGGTATTTCTAATCTTTGTAGCCGCTATTTTCTCTCCTTGCTTTTTACAAAGCTACGAAGGCTTTCATTGCCTATGCCACTGATATTTTGGCCTGTGCTACAGGATGCGCAGAAGAGTCTTGCGGGCAGGCCGTCGCCAGTTCCGCGTTCGGTGACCGCGGGCGATGCCTCCACCACCGCTGGCGCTCCGGTGGGGCTACGATCGGCGGTGGTGATGGTCGGAGGCCGCAGGCGCCGTCCCTACCCATAGTTGATGCGGGCTCCGTTCCAGGGACTTCTGCTACGGCTGATACGCCGAAGGTCTAGGCTCTTTGTAGGACTTAGCTCTTTTGACTTGTATGTTGTAGTCCAGTTGGACTCTTGTAAATAAAGTTTCTTTTGTTCTGAATGATTTTGTGGAAAATTTTAACCTTGCGCAGGTTCTGAATCGGGAGCCTACGCAAGATGTTGCGCCTTTGACTCTCTACAACGACGGTATTTATGTGAGCGGAGAGCTTTGGGAGTATTAGCGTTCGGCTTTTCCCCGCAGCGTTGCGCGTGATGTGTTTGAGTCAGTTAAGTTTGACATAGACGACGAGCGCGCTGGGTTTACTCGCGCGCTTGCTTGGTGCGGACCTCCGCCACAATAGTTTGGATTTTATTGTAAGTTTGTGTCCTGTAAGAATGGTACTTGACGTTTTATGGAATACAGAACAGGTTCACTTTTTTTATTGTTTGTGCGGGGGCTTATGTCTGTTGTGCCAGTTTACATATCTCGTCTAGTCCCGAGCTTGCACACCGTGGGCCTTTGCTTGGGTGAACATGCGTGATACAGAGGTGGTGGCAAGGACCTCTGCCCCATGTTCTCTCCTTCTCTGTGCTTGCTTGATGGTCGGGGTAGGAGTGCTGGCGTTTTTTTGGCCGGTGGAGGTGTACTTGATGTTTGCCTAGCGAGGGTTGCTGAGTCGGTGTGGGATCCGATAGGAGGTTTGGTGCGGCTTGAGCATGAGGCGAAGACTTTTGGTATTTGTTTAGCTGGGTGTTTTAGCTGTCTGGTGGTATAGGCCTCCGACGCTGCACACCCGTGGGACATGTTTCGATTGTGGGGATGGCAGGTTAGGTCTCCGGCATTAGGGTGATGTTACGAGATTTCGTACGATATCCCCCTTCTTCCGTAGACTTGCGCTGTTCATCACTGTGTCATGGGTCCTTTCTCTTTTCCCACTATCTCTGCCCGTCTACTGGTGCCTCCGATTTTATGAGTTTTTGCACAATATCTACAGCTGACTCAGATATCTAAAGAGACCCCTGCCTCCATGGCCATTGAAGTGGCTTGTGCTTGTGCTCTGCCTTCTTCCCCCCTTGCGCCCTATGCTGACTGAGGTTTTAAGGGCATGGGGGGAGCCCGTTTTATAGTGGGGTGGTGGCTTTTGGGTGTTAACTTTTTGGTACGTTGTTAGTTGGAACGTATCTTGGCTTTAATGGCCTATATCTTGCTTGAATTATTCGTTCCTTTTGAGATCTTTTGAAGTAAATAGTCCTAGCGCCATAATGGTGACAGTGTTTTGTCAGACATTTTCCTCTTTTTGCTGTTTTCGATGGTGGAGACTTCCTTCCTGGTTCTAGCGCCATAATGGTGTTTTCCCTGATGTTTGGGGTAGTTTTTTTTGTTAAGGTCGGAGGCCTATTTGGCCGAGGTTGTTTTTGCCTTGATGCCTGGATTTGTTCAGGTCTTCGTCAAGGTCGGAGGCCTATTTGGCCGTGGTTGTTTTTGCCTTGATGCCTGAATCTGGTCAGGTCTTTGTCAAGGGTCGGAGGCCTATTTGGCCAAGGTTGTTTTTGCCTTGATGCCTGAATCTGGTCAGGTCTTTGTCAAGGGTCTGAGGCCTATTTGGCCGAGGTTGTTTTTGCCTTGATGCCTGAATCTGGTCAGGTCTTTGTCAAGGGTCGGAGGCCTGTTTGGCCATGGAGGTTGTTTCAAATTGCCAAAGCCTGTGGCCGGCGCTTTGAAAGGACCTATGCTTATTTTTGTTCACCAAATATTGCGGCACTAGAGCTGGCCGCTTTCGGTTTTTGGACTTTTCAAGCGTTCTTTTGGGGAATTACCTCTTTATACTTCTAGAGGATTTTTACATTGAGCCTGCCTCGTTAAAAACCTCACCTCCACTTGGAGTTCCCCTATGAGGAAAAGAGTACAGGGTCTTTTGCATTTTTTAGGTTAAAGAAAAAAAGGAACTAAAAAGTAAATGAACGGAGGGGCCTCCGCTTATTATTTGCGGAGGTTACCCTTTGGTACATTGCCTAGATGTAGTATCTGTGGAGGCTGTCAATATTCCAGGTGTGGGTTGTCATGACACCTTCGCTGTCGGTCAAGTGGAAAGAGCCAGGGTGGACTGCTACCGTTGCTGTGTATGGGCCTTCCCATTTCGGTTGCAGTTTGCCAACAAGTTGTGCGTTGGGTTTTCTTCTGAGCACGAGGTCTCCGTGTTTTATGTCTTTTCTTACCACCTGAGAGTCTCTCCACTTCTTGGTTTGGGACTGATATTTTGCAATGTTTTCGATTGCTTCCAGTCTTATGGCTTCTATTGTTTCTTTTGCATATTCTTCATCTTGCAACATTAGATGTCTCGTTGTGCAGAGGCTTTCGTGCTTGATTTCTTCTAGCATCATGGCCTCTTCTCCATAAAGAAGTTAGAATGGTGTGAATTCTGTTGTTCTTGAGATGGATGTATTGTGTGACCAAATCACTCTGGGTAATTCATCTACCCATTTTCCTTTGCGTAGGCCTAGCAATGTTTTTGATATTGCTGAAAATACTATTTTGTTTGCTCTTTCCACAGCACCATTGGACTCTGGGTGGTATACTGAGGCGAAGGCTAGTTTTGTCCCAATGCTTTTGCAGAATTCTTTGAAGTTCTCTTAATCGAATTATTTTCCATTGTCTACTGTCAGAATCCTCGGTACACCGAATCTGCAAATGATGTTTTGCCAGAAGAATTTTCTGACAGTTTCTGAGGTTATCTTCGCCAGCGGCTTTGCTTCTATCCATCTTGTAAAATATTCTACTGCCACTACTGTGAATCTGTTTCCTCCTTAGGATGGTGGTAATGGGCCGACCAGGTCCATACCCCATCTTTGTAGCGGCCATGTCGGAGGTATAAGCTGGGTCTCCGACGATGGTTTTGACTGCCTGGGGGAGAATGTTTGGCATGCTTTGCATGTTCTGACTGTTTGCTCTGCGTCTTGTATGTGTGTTGGCCAGTAAAAGTCTTGCCTTATTGCCTTTGCTGATAATGCTCTAGAGCCAATATGCGACCCGCAAATTCCTGAGTGTATTTCTTGAAGCAACTCTATGCCTTCGCTCTGCGATATGCATTTGAGGAGAGGCTGGACTACTCCTTTCTTGTATAGTACACCATCTATGATTGTGTAATTTCTTGCCCTGACCTGTATTCTTGCTGCTTTTGCTTCATCTTCTTCGGTGGTTTTGCCTTCTAAGAATTATGTTATCGCCTTTCTCCAATCTTCATTTTGTAGGTGTAGTATGGGCTTAGGCGCCTTAGATGTCTCCACAGTTGCTAGAGACTTCAGGATGTGGTAAAAAGTGTTTGGTGGCAGTGGCAGGTTATTTGCCGCAGCTTTTGCTAGTTCATCTGCCTCTGCATTTTCTGATCTTGGGATGTGCTTCAGGGTGAAGCCCTCGAATCTCCGCTCCAAATTTTTGACAACGGATAGGTATTTGATGAGTTCTGGCTCTCTTGCTGTGTATTCTTTCTCTACTTGTCCAGTAACCACTTGAGAATCTATTTTGACTGTCAATGTTTTTGCCCCTAGGGCCTTTGCTTTACTGAGCGCTAGGATCAGACCTTCATATTCTGCTATGTTGTTTGTTGATTTGAACTCTAGCCTTGCTGCATATTTCAGTCTGACGCCAGAGGGTGCCATTAGGACGGCGGAGGCTCCTGCTCCAGCTTGGCCCCAGGCTCCATCCGTGAATGCTATCCAGCCTTGAGTGGTTGGTTGTACCTTGGGCTCTGTTGGAGGTGTCCAATCTGCTACAAAATCGGCTAGTGCTTGTGATTTGATTGCTGTTCTGGGGACATACGAGATACCAAACTATGATAGCTCTATAGCCCATTTGCCTATTCTGCCAGAGGCTTCTTTGTTTCTGAGCAAGTCTTGTAGTGGCAGCGATGTTGGAACTAAGATTTCGTGGGCTTGGAAATAATGCTTTAGTTTTCTTGATGCCATTAGCACTGTGTAGGCAACTTTTTCTACCTCAGTGTAGTTTAGCTTGGCTCCGGACAGTGCTTCTGAGATAAAATAAACTGCTTTTGAGTCTTGCCTGATTCTTTTTCTAGCTCATGAACTAAGACTGCGCTGACTGCATGGTCGGAGGCCGCCACATATAGCAATAGGTGGATGTTCGATTCTGGGACGGAGACCACCAGTGAGTTTGCCAGATACTCTTTCAAGTTATGAAATGCCTCCAACTGCTTGGACCCCCACTCAAAGTTGTCTCTACCCCTCAGGGCTTGGAAGAAGTGTAGGCTGCGTTCTGCTGATTTTGAGATGAATCTGTTGAGCGCTGCTATTCTTCCCGTCAGCTTTTGCACTTCTTTCTTGTTTTTGGGTTCTGCCATTGTCATTATTGCTCTGGTTTTGTCTGGGTTCGCTTTGATGCCTTCGCTGCTTATGATGTATTCGAGCATCTTCCCATTTGTGACTCCAAATATACATTTTTTGGGTTGAGGCGGAGGCCAGCTGCCCTGAGGTTGGTGAAGGTCTCCTGTAAGTCGGAGACGTGATCATCCTTGTTCTTGCTCATGACCACTATGTCATCGACGTAGGCTATGATGTTTCTATCTAGTTATGAGCCCAAAACTTCCTTTGTCATTCTGGCAAAGGTTGCTCCGGCATTTTTGAGGCCCTCCGGCATCCTAGTGTAGCAATATGTCCCGAATGGAGTGGTGAAACTTGTCTTGTCTTCGTCTTCTTTTTTCATCTAGATTTGGTGATACCCAGAGAAACAGTCGAGGAGAGAAAACCTCTGGCATCTGGCTGCCTTGTCGACGGAGGCATCTATTCTTGGCAATGGGAAAGGGTCTTTTTTGCAAGCTTTATTCAGATCTGTGAAATCTATGCACATTCTCATTTTGCCATTCTTCTTTGGTACCAGTACTACGTTTGCAAGCCATTCTGAATACTTGACTTCCCTGATGACTTTTGCATCTAGCAATCTTTGCACCTCCGCCTTTGCTGCCAGGATTCTGTCCTCTAACATTTTTCTCTGTTTCTGCTTTCTTGGCCTCATGTTTTCATTGATATCTAGTTCGTGCTGTATGATGTCCCTGCTGACTCCCTGGAGGTCAGAGGCTGACCAGGCGAAGATGTCATTGTTTTTTACTAGAGTTTCCATGAGCTCTTCCTCCTCTGCTTTGCTCAATTCTGAGCTGATTGTTACTTTTCTGTCTGGTAACTCCTTTTTTAGAGGGGTCACCTTTGTCTCTTCTTGACCTGCCATATCTGTTTTTCCTCTGGGCATATCCGGAGGCTCTAGTTCTTTGTCTGTCGACTCGACTGCATTGATGTTTCTTTGGGCTCTGTAAATTGCTTTTTCTATGTTTCTTGCTTCTTTCTGGCTGCCTCGAACTATGATAATACCATGGAGTGCTGGTATTTTCATGCACATGTAGGCCATATGCAGGGCTGCGTTGAATTTGGTCGTGAATCCTCTGCTCAAGATGGCATTGTATGGGTAATACAGATCGACGACGTCGAAGGTTATGTACTCGGTTCTAGCATTTGCTTGGATTCCAAACGACACTGGGAGTGATATCTTTCCTAGTGCTTGTATCTGCTTGCCTCTGAATCCTATCAAAGGGGATTTAGAGGGTAGTAGTTGATTCCTGCTGAGCTTCATTTGGTCAAAGGTATTTGCAAAGATGATGTCTGCTGAACTGCCAGTGTCAATCAACACTCTGCTTATCTCCCATGCTGCTATGTTTGTCTTGATTACCATTGCGTCTGTGTGAGGGTAGCTTTCTAGCTGGAGATCTTCTTCTGTGAAGGTGATTGGGACTCTAGACCAATCTATGTATTTTGCTGGGCCTTGGACTGCTACATTGTTTACCAGGCGGAGGTGATCCTTTTTCTGCTTTTTCGTTTGAAACTCCATTGATGATCCTCCGGCGATTGGTAGTATCATGCCTATTGTTGGTAGTGCTCCATGAGGGTTGACTTGGTTTTCTAGGCTTGGCTCATTTTTTGGTGTTGGGGGTTGGTTGTGAGGTGGCGGTGGAGGCAGTTGCTGCATGTGCTGCTGTTGCGGCGGATGCTCGAACCTGCTTTGGTTTTGTGGCGGTGGGTTTGTTTCGAGGTAGGTTATATGGGGAGGTTTTGGGTTTATGTAGGTCAGGCTTGCCTCCAACCTGTAGTTACCCACCGGAGGCTGCTACGAAGGCGCTGACCGCCATGCTGGTAGGTAGTTTGGGTAATAGGCAGAGGCCAGTGTGGAGGGATGTATTTGGTTTGCGTTTAGCGCTGGGTACATTGGGCAGTACTACTGGTGGCCAGTTGTGTAGGTGGTGCTGACCTCTCTTGCGCTCTGCTGTGTCGGAGGTTGGGCAGTCTGTTTGTTCTTCATCCTTTCCTGTGTCTCTTTTGTCTTCAGATAATCTTTGGTGCTGTGCCCTGCACTTTCGCCGTGAAAAACACAATATGGCATGCGTTGTTTCTGCTTGTGGTTTTTGTTCTAGTTTTTGCCTTGGTAACCTTACCGACCTTGGTTCCTAGTTTGGGTCTCCAGCCCTGCTGGCACTGCCAGTTGCCCTTGTTCGGGGTAAGGTTGACCCTCGATACTGAGCACTTGCCCCTGGCCTGGTTTCTGATTTGACACATTCTGGTTCGTATAGCTTTTCTGGGAGTTTTTGCTGCTGTTTTGCTGTCTGTTTTGACCCTGCTCCTCCAGCCTTTTCCGGAGGTCATTGTCTGATCTGCAGTATTTCTTGAACTCATCATACAACTGTTGTATGGAAGTTGGTTTCTTTCTTGCTAGGTGTGCTGCGAATGGCCCAATTCAGAGGCCTTTGATCGCTGCTTCGATGGCGATCTCGTCTGGGATGTCTGGTGCCTTCGCCTTTAGTTGCACGAATTTTCGAAAGTAGTCGTGTAGTCTCTCCCTGCATTTGCTTGCACTAGAATAGATCTGTGGATTTCAGCGACTGTGCTGTTAGCCCTTTGAAATTTGCCAATATCTTGTCCCGGAGGGTTTCCCAAGAATAGACCGTGCTTGGTTTGAGCATGGAGTACCAAGCCAACGCGTCACCTTCGGCAGCAATAACAAATGACTTTGCCAGGACGGCGTCATCTCCGCCGGCGGAGGCTACTGCTGCCTCGTAACTCATAATGAACTGATGGGGGTCTGTCTTTCCGTTGAACTTTGGTAGTGTGATTGGCTTGTACGCCGTTGGCCATGGTGATTGTTGTATGCCTTCAGAGAGTGGGGACTTGGGATCGATAGGCCTCCGCATCACCTGAGATGGCATCATAGGCAAGCTGATCACTGGCGGAGGCCCTTGTGGTATGGTTACAGTTGGTGTTGCTGCGGAGGCTAGGATTGCGAAGGTTGACGCTGGTACTGCATGCTGCATACTTAGCATCTTAGCATGTAGGACTACCAACTGCTGCCCTATTTTTGCTGCTTGTGCTGACGCTTGAGTAGCTTGCTGATTAGCTGCGAATGCTGCTGCCATTATGTCCCTCTCTTGTTGCGCTCTTTGCAACTGTGCTTGCAGCTGTTGCAGTTCTTGCTCGAGTGTTGTTCCTGAATTTGGTTGGGCCTCCAGATCTTGAATCTCTAGATCTTGGGGTTCCGGTGGTTGACCTTGGGCATCTGCTCTGGTGTCATCCTCTGCTGGCAAGGTTGCGTAGGTGCTACGAGTGGTGCGTCTAGGCCTTCCTCTCTGACCCGTGGTCGTTGCTGCTCTGGTGGTGGTTTTTCTTTTCCCTGCCATCGTTGGTTTGCCTTGGCCAAACCACGGTGGGCGCCAATGTTGAGACTTGCGGTCTCAGACGGTGAGGAAGTGGTAGGGGCCTCCGCCCGATGAGTGCAGTAATCGGGCGGAGGCTTTGGAAGGGCTGGCACGACAAGTGGGCGTGTAAGGGAATGACACGTGATGTAGTGGTTTTATTAATACGTTCACCAACCTCCCGTACTGTTACAAGTGTTCCCTATTTATATGGCTTAACTACCGCCTTTGCGGTGTTTACAACAGTGCCCCTCAACTACTACAGTACATTCTGGGAATATTCCTCTACTTGCTCTTCGTCTCGGGGGTAATCTTGCCACGCCGCTATCGGATACTGGGCCTGCGCGACCAACCGGCCCAGCAGGCCTTAGGTTTCGTTGATGGGCCTTTGGCCCTCTGCCGTCGGTCTCCGCCTCAGGGACGCCGAAAACCAAGGACCTCCGATGCCCGGTTCAGTCGTGCTCCTGCTCGGGCCTCCGCCCATATGAGCGGAGGCCGAACCGGAGTGCCAGCGCCGTCCATGAGCGCCTTCCTCTGCTTACCTGCACACATATATTAGACGTTGGCATTTGATTAGCCTATCAGTGGGGCGGTCTCCACCCTCTTCGTCCGGAGGTGCCTGCGCGCCTAACGGGCGGAGGCTCCGCCGAGGTTGCATGCAGCGTCCTGCGAGCACAGTGTGAGAAACTGTCATCTTTCCAGGGTCAGGGTCTGGAGGCGTGGTGGCTGGGCCTTCACTTAGGTGATCGGTCGGAGATGTCTTTGCGAACTGCTAACCGCGTAGGTCTCCGCTACTCTCGGAGGCCGTGTTACAACAATAATCTCGTACTATCGCTTGTCGCATTAGAAAAATAGTATCATCTTTGTATGGTATCAAATGAAGATACTTCTTATACCAAAGTTAATACTCAATGAGATCTACAACTTAATAGTTTTGAGTTTTTGTATTTGAGGTTCTTAAGATGCTCGACAAAATAATATAAAATTTTAGCCCGTTTTTTTAGATAAAGGATAAAATATCCGGCTTCATCTATCCAAGGATAGAATCAGGCTAATTATTACAAACTCCAGACGCGTTCACAAAGTACGGTTGCAGGCAAAACCACCGGTCTCACAACTAACAAAACAAGTAAAAATTTCTTGACTAAACAAAACCAACATGTCTTTGTGAAAGCCATCCATTAGAACGAAAGAATTGTAGAGCCGACTTCTCAAGGCGTTGAGCCACAGAGATCATTTGATCTCTCAGATCTTCACGCCGCTGCAAGTTGGCCCATTGACATAGCCAGTGTGTCCCTCGGAACCGTACCTGCAAAAGAGATTTGGGTTTACATTTGTCAAAAACTACCGCTGAATTTTAGCCCGGTATACCGCTGAATTTAAGATCCTCAAAATTTTTTCAGGTACGATTGTTATTAAGATATTAAATAAAAAAGGATTAAAAAATAAAAATTCTCATGGTTCAGGTCCACATTAACGAACAAAACTGAGAGTACTATCAGGACAACACATCATTCAGGCAGTATGTAAAGCAAACACCTGTATACAGCCAGAAAGCCAGCAACCTAAAATCAATCAGAAATTTTAGCCCGGTATACCGCTGAATTTAAGATCCTCAAAAAAATTTCAGGTACGATTGTTATTAAAATATTAAATAAAAAAGGATTAAAAAATAAAAATTCTCATGGTTCAGGTCCACACTAACGAACAAAACTGAGAGTACTATCAGAGGACAACACATCATACCAATCAGTGATCAATCTAGTGGCAGCCCAATCATATACTGTACAGTAGTAGGAGTATTAACTAAAATGCACAAACAAACGTGCATCTAACAATCAAATCAACCAATTCAGACACGGATTCGAGAAAAGAAATTGTATATGTATACTATGGCCTTGTTTAGATGCCACCAAAATTCCAAGTTTTTTCACTCTCTCTCCATCACATCAATTTTTAGCCGCTTACATGGAGTATTAAATGTAGGTAAAAAAAATAATTAATTACACAGTTTAGTTGGAAATCACGAGATGAATCTTTTGAGCCTAGTTGGTCTACGATTGGACAATATTTGTCAAATAAGACGAAAGTGGTACTATTCATTGGGTTGAAATTTTTTCAGCATCTAAACGAGGCCTATGTAAGGATGCAATTCTAGCTCCTTCCTTATCCAACAAAGAATACAATGGGTCCGGCTTTCAGGTGCATCCACAGCTGTATGCCTCTTGTCAGCCACACACACACCACCTCTCCGCCCTACCTTCTCACAAATCTCACCTGCAATTTGATAGTGTGACTGAGAGCGCCTGCCAGCGGAATAAAGTAGGGGCATGTAGATAATCTTGCTCGATCGCTAATCTGGAATATGCAGCAGTAATAATTTGAGAGCAACAAAAGAAATTTTAGAGAAAAAATGTACATGTTCGCATATCTATAGACGAACTAGAGCTCCTCAAGCTTAACTGCTACTACTAGTTGTAATCAAGGATCAACCAAGCAATGAATGAATCTAGCTGATGCTCCTCTCCATCATCTCGTTGTACTGCACCCACGAGATCTGGCGCTGCAGCTTCATCTGCGCGTAGAACCTGGCGATGAACTCCTCCGCCTTGACGTCCACCCCGGCGTCCTCGCCGTTGTCCCCTGCCACCGCCGACCCGGCCGTGCTCGCGCGGCAGGCCTCCACCACCACGTGCTCCAGCAGCTGCTCGTCGTCGCCGCAGCAGCTCAGCTCCTCCTCCTCGTCCTCGACGTCGCGTGCGCTCCGTGGGTCGTCGCCGTAGCGGTAGTACCCGGCGTCGTCCTCGTCCATCTCCCGTGCGGCGGCGGTAGCGAAGAAGTAGCGGTGGTCGTCGTCGCCGTAGAGGCCCGGGGTGTCCGGCACGGCCGGCGCGATGCAGGGGATGAGGCGGAGCACGCGCGCGGACGGGGTGCGGAACCGGAACGCCGGCGTCTCGTCGATGGAGTACTCGCGCTCGCCGTGCCGGAGCCGGTCCCGGTCGCCGCGCGCGCCGCCCAGGCCGGCGAGGCCGTGGCCGTGGCGGCGGAGCGTGCGGAGGAGGCGCAGGCTGTGCGTGTGCGCCGCGCCGCCCTTCCGCGCCCACAGCACCGCCAGCCGCAGCAGCCGCCACGCCCTCGTCCCGAACGACGACGACGGCTTCTTCATCGCCGTCTTCCCCGCCGCCATTGCGCCTGCGCGTCGAATGAAAAACGCCGCTGGATTGGATCGTTGCTCTGCGCTGCTTTGCTCAGGTGAGTAACGTTGGTGAGATGCCGAGATGAGAGAATGAGATGAGTGGGGCAGGGAGAGGGAGAGTATAAATAAGAGCTGGCGGGGCGTTGTTTGCGTGCTCGCTCTCGTTTGCAGCGGCGCCGGCGCGGGAGGAGGAAGCGAACGCGTTTAGCTAGCAGCTGCCCGCCCGCTTACTTGGCAGTTGACGTTAAGGGCAGTCCCAATGAAGGAAACTAGCAGTTTCTATAACATAGGATACCGCACCAAAAAAGTACTGTTTTCCAACTCATGGTTTCTATGAGTAATAACTATTTTTTCTTTCTCTCTCCCAACTCTATCTTTTCCTTCAATGGGAGTGCGACACGAGCTCCCTAGAAATTGGTGGTTTCTCCCCAATGGCGATTTCATGATTTCTTAGTACATTGGGTCAAGAGTAGACCTGGTTTCTTCATGAAGAAACCATTTCTATGATTTTTGCTCTCTTTCTTCATTAATTACGTTGCCACATCAGCGTTTTGCCTACGTGGCAAGTCATTTAATGAGGATAGAAACCATCATCAATGCACCATTGGGACTGCCCTAAGCTGGAGGCAGTGGGCATGATTGATTGGGGGCGCCGGGGCAGGCGTAGCGTGTGGGGCCCGGTTGCCAGGACGAAGGTGGCCATGGCACTCGCCGGTTCAAAAAAAAAACTCGACCTGCGGGGGGTTATGACGGCCCCCGGGTTTTCCGTTTAAGAAGAAGGATCTTCTCACACAGATCGAGAAAACTCCCGAACCCCCGCCCCCATCCTGACACAGGAGGTGCCGTCACCCTGTGAGAACCGGGCCGGGGCCTTCCACTGCGCTTTGGCACATGGGGACGGGCGAGGGGATTTTTTTAACCTCAGCCTGAAATCCGCTCCCACGGGGAGTCGAACCCAGGACTTGAGGAGTGCCGCTGGGTCACCTAACCGTTTGAGCTAGGCGCCCTTTGGCGCACTCGCCGGTTCACACTTGCCGTAATTCGTGAAGTGAACGAGACCCGGATGCTACAGCCGGAAGCCGGAACAAAATGGTGCGCGTGATCGGGGGCTGGGTACAGAGGCCTAGTAGAGCAGAGGGAACAGGGAAGTGGCTTCGGGCAACCGGGCTTCCTCTGCTTGATGGGCGGGACGGGGGTGAGGGTGCGGCCAGCCGGCCCCGGCTGTACTACCTGTGAACGTGGGGGCCGCGCCCCTGTCGTGGCCTTGGTCGGCCCTCGATGCGGCGAGCGAATTCCTGGGATTCCCTGAGCTCGCAGCAGGGCCCGTTGGCTTAGGCTAAGTTTAGTTCGCGAAATAAAAAAATTTTGACGTCGCATCGGATGTTTTAGGATGTTGGAAAGGGTTTTCGGATACTAATAAAAAAAACTAATTACATAGTTCGTCTGAAAACTGCGAGACGAATTTATCAAGCATAATTAATCCATCATTAGCGCATATTAGTTACTGTAGCACTTATGGCTAATCATGAACTAATTAGTCTTAAAACATTCGTCTCGCGATTTCCAACTAAACTGTGCAATTAGTTTTTTTTCGTTTATATTTAATACTTCATGCATGTGCCGCAAGATTCGATGTGATAGTTTGGGGTGAAAATTTTTTAGAACTAAACCAGGCCTTGTTAGCCAAAATCTATAGTATTTTTTTCTCATAATAAATCAGTTTTAGAGAGTGTTTAATTCTTTAGTCGCTCCTAAAATTCATGTCACATCGAATATTTAGATACTAATCAGAAGAATTAAATATAAATTAATTATAAAACCAATTACATAGATGGAGGTAATTTGCGAGACGAATCTTTTAAGCCGAATTAATCTATCATTAGCACATGTTACTGTAGTAGCACGTTGTCAAATCATAGACTAATTAGGCTTAAAAGATTCGTCTCGCAAATGAGTCGTAAGTTGTGCAATTAATTTCGTAATTAGTCTATATTTAATACTCTATACATGTGTCTAAACATTTGATGTGACAAGAATTTTAGAAACGCCTAAAAAACCAAACAGAGTCTCAGTTAATTTATCAGCCGACTTTAATGCAGCCGAACTGTGCACAATAAGGTGAAGTACAACTACGACAAATAGATTCAGGTCGAAGGACCTTGGAAAAGCCAAGGCCCAGACTGGATGTCCCAGATAAACGGCATACAAGACTTGCTTGATATGCTCCTTTCAGTTATGTAGAGACACCAACAGTTTTGGGTTATGAAAAACAAGATCTATACATGCTTTTGAAGAATATACGGCCTTTAAATTACATCTAAAATAGTATTTTCCCTAAATTAAACTTTATGCCCCCTTGCTTAAGAGAAAACGAGAACGTTTGGAAAAAAAACCCAACAACAACAACAACAACACAAGGGAACATAAAAGATTTCCCAAGGAAGGCACTTATCAGTCATATGACAGTATAACCTTCTCAATTTATCATATCGAATGAGAAAATGAGCTTCAAGTGCCTCGATTTTTCCCCTTTTCATTTTTGGGGTTACAGATGCATGCACACTCACTAGTCTCTACCACACAACTAGACTGCGAAGCCTGTTCGTTTGGCTGTGGCTTGTCGTAAACGATCGTAAATTTTCAGCCGGAATAGTATTTTTCTCTCACACAAACCAGCCAGCAGTACTTCTTCACGACCCAGCAACGATATGAACCGGCCAACCGAACAGGCTCTCTATGACCTCGTGGAGCAAAAGCTTATGCCACTAAAACAATCATTGCGCCTCAAATTGGACAACCAGAATTTGAACCTCAGTCGGTGGAGTTGCTATACTCCCACAACTTCACAACCAAATAAAGAGGTAGCTCAGAACAGGGAAAAAGCCATAAAGTGCACCAGATCTCGTACTAATTGAGTAAATTTTAGGAGGCTTATATAAGAAGTCTAAATGCACTAGTAACGACTAGAACTCCAATTTTAATAAGGAACCAAAGTATGAGGCATAGGGAAGTACATGCCTATCTAGAAAGGCGAAGAGTAACTAAATTAGCCATCCAACCTGTCCAAATCACAGCTCGATAATGTGCAATGTGGGATGCTTATAAGCAGTAACAGTCCCATGCAACTGCATAAGTTTTAAGGTTTTATTAGTGCTGTATGGCACCATTTCTAACATTTGTATTTCAGATGCTCCCTTTTCAGAATATGACCTAGCGCACGATCCTCAAAGTTCGGTACTAGTATAGGATCTTATATTGAGACCTGCTAATCGATAGATCATTCTTGTTGTGGAAGTAAAGAATACAGGTAAAAGCAGGCGGGGCTAATACACTATGCAGTTTCCTCCTCATTGTTATGCAGTACTTAGACTACCCTACCAGAACAGAATTCAATCAGTTGCCTAGCTCTGATACTAGACTTTTTGTAATCCTTCAGAAGGTAAACAATAAGAACAAACCAATTTGGGATAAGATTAGGAAGTCAGCCCTAAGAAAAGCAATAATTTCATTTGTTCCATCACAAGCTCAGAAGCATACACAGGATCACTTAAGCAGGCACTGACAATCAGGATTTATATTATGCAGAAAACAATATGAAGTACTTTAAAATAAAGCATCACAATAGTGCCAGAAAAACAATACAGTCTTCTCTCAGGAGAACTGAGAGTCACTTGGTGCTGATATAGTTCTAGATGGCCATAGTACCTTAGCCCTTAAACTGCCACTCTCTACGGCACATGGGGCAAAGGGGTGTGGATGTTTGAGAATTGACCCACTTCAGTATGCAGTGCAGATGATAAGCATGGTTGCAGGCACCCCAAATGAGCGGGCAATCGTCACCAGGGAACTTACAGTCAGGACAGCAGCCGTCAAAAGCCATCCTGCATATGCCACATGTCTCATCCTGTGCATCCCACGTCCAAGAAGCCACTGCATGCCACTGAAGAATCTTGACCTTCATACTGTTACCTGGAATGCAACAATATATAGATGAGGGCCGTTGTACTCCTGCAACTTGTCATATGCAGAATCCATCGAAAAAGTAATGTATGGACAGTTTGAATTAGTACTCCACTACGCAGCAAAGAAATCCTCAACCAACTGATGGAGAGAATGAGATATTTGGACTTTAATATATTACTGTTCAGAGTGACTCTTGCAGGAAAAAAATAACGAATCCATTGAAAATAGGGTTTCCCACCAAAATACAACCCCAAATCCAGATAGGTCTCCTGACAGCAATGCCAGTGCCAGTAGAGAGGAGGGAGTAGGAGTAGAGAGGAGGGAGCAGGACAAGAACTAGTGATGGAAAAGTTCCTTCAGGGTTGCTGGATGCTACATAAGAAACAGTGCCCCAGAACTGAATCAACAGGATTGCTAACTATTACACGAGAGACTATGGGAGTTTCGCATCTATTGATGACTTGATTTCAAGTTTCATGGTGAGGAATAGGTATGCAGGGCGGGTTGTCCACGAACCCACAGATAGGCTAAATTTTGCGGGTTATGCTCAAGCATTTTTGCTAGTACATGCTTGACGCCTCTTGATACTACTAAACGTCCCAATTAAGTACACGATAAAACTAATCAATACATTTCCATTCCCAATCATACGAGCACTGAACTACTGATTGTACCAAAACTTCTGCAATCTACAGTACACGCATCATTGCAATTGCAAATCCGATTGAAAAGCAAAGGCACTTAGGCGGCAGTTAGGCACACACCTGCCGACCTGCGCTCCAAGAGTCTGTGCGGCGTGCGCTCCTCCTACCGCTCAGCTCCCGATGCGGCCGGCCGCTAGGGTTAGGGACGGAGACGCGAGGAGGAGAAACAGAGGGGAAGACGCCACGCCTCGCGCACAGCCTCCCACGTGCACGCCGCCGCCTCTGCGTTCCGAGCCGCTTGACGCCGCTGCGGCGTCCCGCGTGGCTCACCTCGCGCACAATCCCGCTGGACAGCTTTTCGCCGTCACTGCCTCACTTGTGCTCGCCGCTCCCGCTGGATGTAGCCTTTGCCCGGCCTAAGCCCACAAGGCTCAGTGGACAGCACAGATCCTGCTAAGAACAAATGTTCTCGGCCCAAAATACATATTTTACCTATTGGAAAAAGTCCATATTACCTCTCTCAACTTTTACGAAAGTATGTTTTTTCTTCCTGAACTCTAAAACTGGGCAAACCACCTTCTTGGACTTTTAAAACCGTTTGTTTTACCCCTTGACCGGTTATAAGCGGTTTTCAAAGGCGGATTTGTCTTTGTCTTTTTATTTATTTATTTCGGCTTAATCTTTGAAAAATAATAGTAAATCACAAAAAATCATAAATATAGAAAATTCAATTTTGTTGGACTCTACATGTGTAGATCTACATAGAGAACATATAATATGGTATGCTTAAGTACAAATTTTTGATGTAGTTTTAGATCTATGCTTTTCTATAATTAATCCATAGCTGCAGTATCTATGGTCCAATCGTGGTGGAATTTTTAGCATGGGTTAATTATTGCATGCTTGAACTTTAATAAAAATTTCATATTCATTGAATCATGTATAAAAATTTAAGCCTCGTTAGTGTACCTACCTGTTGGCGTGGAGCATGGCAGCCGCGATGGCGCCGAGGGGTCATAGGGGCTTCGGCAACTGCGGGGGCCAGGGGTCGCTGGGGCAGTGGCAGCTACGCATACTCCAGTGATGTTTGGAGCTATGACTCTATGAGGGCTCCAAGGGCTAAAACGCCTCGGACGATGGGACATGTGGGAGCACCGGGGTTGCAGGGGCGATGGCGCCCACAGGGACAATAGGGGTCGTAGACACCGAGAGCTGTTGGAGCACCGGGGCTCCGCACAGTACCGCGGTAACGATGTTTTTTAGAGTTTCAGGGGTGGAGAAGAAGACAAGGACATCGACACATTGAGCCCATGTCGCATACGCTTGACCAAACTACTCCCTCCGTCGTTTTTCGCGAAGTCAAACAATATAAGTTTGATCTTGTTATTTTTTCTATAAACCTATTTAAGAGATTGAGATTATTTGATCTCTCAACAAATAAGATTTATATTATTTTTATTTAAGACGGAGGGAGTAAAAACAAGGACAATCTCGTCCATGCAACCAAACAACAGAACCGGAAGTCTTGTTCTAAAAAACAGGTATGGGACTGTCATGTCCTCTCTAGTCTTCGAATCAAACACAACCTTAAGTTATTTTTGGAACGTAGTAATTTCATATTGTCCAAAAATTTCACAGGAAACGATTTATTTTCATTGAAAATGGAAAATTTGTGGCGTTCTAAATGGGAGCTTGGGCATATTGCTGTCATCTCTGGTTCTCTTTCTATTCTTTTCTACATGTCACATAAGGTGTGTCCTAAGTCAAACATTTCTATCTTTGACCATCCATTTTTTAAAATCCTTATAGTTTACAACATATGAATTATATATTATGAAAGTACTTTTTGTGGTAAATTTAAAATATAAATTTTATGTTATGGATCTATTTTTTTTAAAAAATAAAGGTTATATTTAACTTAGGACAAACCTAATACGATGTATAAATAATAACAGAGAGAGAGTATCGGATAGTGACAAAAACACGTGCACCATCGTGCCATTTTTGCAGCCCAGCAGCCCTCGCGGTCCGGGGTTCCCAAGATCGATTGGGCTTGCTCGAAAGATGGCCGTATAGCCCCGGCGGAACAAGAAGCAGCGGTTGGTTGGCAATGTGCAGTAGAGGCGCAACGATTACGTATCAGGCCCTGTGCATTGCGCAATACATGGCGTGTTAGCTTTGAACAGGCGTGACAGAATCATATGATCTAGACTAGATCTACCGATCTCCATAAACCGCTAACAGTTCGTGCGCTTCATCCGGCAAAGGCAAAACACTCTCCTGTTCCAGAAAAGATATACTATCTATTCAAGCTACAAGCAAAGTAAAATTAATTTCCTTGTTCCGCAAAAACTAGGACCATTCTTCTGTCTGAAGCTGAAGAAGACCGACGATGAGAATGGTATGTATATACTGCTGCACCACATGCGGTATACACGGTCGTATATCTTCTGGCCTGGTTTCCAGCAGGCAGCATCACGGCACGACCGACGACCGCACGAGAGAAAGTCGGCTCCAGGTCCCGGCGCCGGCGGACAGCTCATCCCCGACGTGCGCAGACGCGGGTTTAAGGCCCCGCCCAGACCCCGAATTCGCGCCGGCTCATCATGCACCGACCCCGAGCGGCCGCAACACCTGCTTGGAAACCATGTGGTTGCGGCAGGGTCGTCTCACACGGTTCTCTCGGCAGGTACACTGGACTATGCTACAACACATGGATTAAATTTAGCTGGACCAGTTTAAAAACTTCAAACAAGATGGTGAAACGCACGCAGGTAATATGACCAGGTCACCTTTGGGAGTTCAGAGACACTGGCACAAGAAGTACAGTATATCGAAGAATCGGTAAACATGGCCACTTGTGTGCTAAGATCACCCCCACCCAGAGGGTCTTTCTCGATTCAGAACATGGAAAAGGAAGCCACGCTGAGGTGCAAAATGTTTCTTACCCTCCCATGATTCAGGTGATCATGTCCATATCATAGAGCGCTGAAATAATAGACCTTTCCTCATTGAAATAAATGCATGAAAGAGCGGCTACGCAATTGGAAAGCACCACGTTCGCTTGGCTCATAAGCCATGACAAGCGAATGGAGTAGCATGATGGTCTGTATATTTTCCTGACCAGCGACCAAATTGCATATGAGCACAAGAGGAGAACTATTAGAAAAGTATTATCACGCAAAGAAATTTTCTTTTCCGACATTCAATTCTTCTTGAAATATTTTTGAACAAAATTAGGGGTAATTAGCAGGCAGCGACAAGCAATCTCAGCAGAGCCACTAGTTCTTTTCCTATAACCAGGGGCAACAAGTTCTCTACACAATCTCAGAACAATTTCTCTTCCACATTTTGGGAGCGAATTAGCGAAATACACCCGACAACCATCCATCGCGCATTGTAGCTGCACCTTCCACCATCCCAAGATCCCAGGTTCTGGAAAAGTAGGGGAAAATGGAAATTAGAGGCGAATAGCGCATCACTTCATCAGAAAAACGAGCTAGCGCTATCTTGCTGCTTAAGAGGTGAGCCAAAAGGATGACAACTTGTGCTGATGAGCTTGTAATTTGCTAGAGATCTGTCCCATGTACCTGTGACTTCCCTAACCATTTCAGGAAGCAACGATGAACGATGTATGATGAGAGGCACAAGGACAATGGCAATCAATCGTACCAATAGTCCATACAAACACTAAAATGAAGATTAAAAGCTTCTGAACTTGCTGGGCAGAACCCATTACCCAGGGGAAGGACAGGACGTCAGGACCCATGCTCGGGAACCAAAGCAGCCGGCCGTCGCCGTTAGATGTCCGAGAATATTGAGAAGAAGAACGGAGGACCCGATTAAAGGGGGAGGGGGGAAGAAGAAGAAGGCGTGATCCGTACCAGCCATGGATGAGCTCGGAGCACTTGGCCTTGATCCAGCGGAACCCCCTGCGGAACGATGCCTTGACCTTGCCCTCCACCGAGTAGGCCTTGTAGCTCGCCACCCGCCGCCGCCTCTTCATCTCCGGGTCGCTGAAGCACCACACCGACCCCGCCTCTCCGCCGCCGCCGCTCCTTGTGGATACCGGCAGCGGCGGCGGCGGCGACCTGGCGGGCGGCTTGACGACGATGTCGAGGCGCCGGTCGCCGTAGGGCACGACCTCGTTGCGGTAGGGGCGGTCGTACTCACCGGCGGGGGCGGGGGCGGGGGGCGCGTAGGGGCGGTACGCGCGGTCGTAGTCAGCGGCGGCCATCGCGAGGCTAGAGCGAGACGACGCGGGGGCGGACTGCGTGGGAGTCTCGCGGCGTGGCGTTTGTGGAGAGAGAGAGAGAAACGCCGCTGCCTTTTCCGTTTTGTTTTTATTTTTCTGCTTCGGTGCTGTTGATGTAGCGCTGGCAACTTGCGAGCCAGTTTCGTTTTTATGCTTACGCTTTGATAGGCTGCCGTTTTCTTTAGAGTAAGGGGGGTGTATTTAGGCCCCGTTTGGCACTGCTCGCAGCGGCTCCGGCTTATCTGACAAAATCACTGTAGCAACGCTATAGCAAAAAGACGGTTTTCTCTCTCTTACTTTTCTGTCTCACTGTAGCACGCGCACTGTAGCAAGCGGGGGGAGCCAGACAAACCGGCTTCTCCGGCTTCGGTGAACAGTGCCGATGTCAGTGAGAGGGGAGGAGAGGAGAGAGAAAACCGGCTTTGCTACAGTGTTGCTACAGTATTTTTGTCAAAAAAAGCCGGAGCCGCCGCGAGCCGTGCCAAACGGGGCCTTAGTCGTTTGTAAAATTCACGTCATATCGAATGTTTAGATACTAACGAAGAATATTAAATATAAATTAATTATAAAACTAATTACATAGATAAAGGCTAATTTTTGAGACGAAATTTTTAAGTCTAATTAATCTGTCATTAGCACATGGTTACTGTAGCATAATGTTGTCAAATCATGGACTAATTAGGCTTAAAAGATTTGTCTCGCAAATTAGTCGTAAGTTATGCAATTAGTTTTGTAATTAGTCTATATTTAATACTCCATGTATGTGTCAAACATTCGATGGGACAGAAATTTTAGGAGTTTCTGCACGAACCAAACAACCCCTAATATTAAACTTCACTTAAGTGATTTCATTTGAGTGATTTAAGGTTTTCTTACTCAAATTTTCTACCAATTCAAAAATAGAATACGGGCGTTAGGATTCCAAATCCGAAGGCCTACACGAGTCTATTAGGCTTAGAGCGATTACTAGAAGAGAAGGTCGGTCTTTCGGCGGTGGCCGGCATAGGACGACATCGGGAGGAGGCGGCGGTGGCGTCGCCCGTTAGGTTGCAGAGGAAGATGGTTGGACGGGGTAAAGACTGGGGATCTAAAGACAAAAGATGAGGAGAACATGTGATGGCCTCAACAGTCTCTATCGGATTACCGTGGCGGTGATTTGGGCCTGTTCGGCTGGTATTAAAGCCAGCTGAAGCTGTTTTGTTATGAGAGAAAAATACTGTAGATTCTAGCTGATAAGTTCAAGCGAACAGGACGATGCTATTAGAGCTAGATGAAAGATAGTAGCGACAGAGGATCTCATACAGAAATAAAAAAAACAATGAGGAAAGATACATTCGATAGATTTTTTTATGCCTAGCACAAGCTATTATTAAAGATATGAAGGCACGCCGAATCGGCGGCCTTCTAGGGTGTCCACGTAAGTTCTTTTTATTTGGTGCGTTAGATCGAAATTCCACGGCTCAGATGAGATAGATGCATCAACTGCAACTGTACTCATTAAATGAAGTACGACGCCTGCTGATTGTACGCGACACGCAAATCGACGGTGACGCGTAGCAGAGGGCGGTGGATTCTCGACATGCATGGTCGGTGCATGGTGGTCGGCACACATCCTCGCATGTCGCTGGGGCCTTGCTTGCATGCATGCAGAAGCTGCTGACACTTGCTTGCTTCACGAATAGCTGGTTGCCCGCAAAAAATATCAATTGAATGCTCACGTTTCTCTCTCCTTTTTCAGTCTCAGATGTCATCCGGCGAGGAGGCACCGGTGGCGGCCTGCTGTGGTGCTACCTACACCGCTCCCCCACCGGCGAGGAGGCATCATGGGACAACAGCTTCGACGTCGGTGCCGGCTCGTCTCGCGTCCGCGTCCCTCCCCCTCCGATGGCTGCTGCGGTGGGCTCCCACCACCATCACCGACTGCCCTGGCAGCGCGTGGCCCGTCCCCTGCTCTTCCCCGACCCGCGGCGGCGCAGCCCCGCTCCTCCCCGACCGACGATGTGTGGCCTCGCCTCTTCCCCGACCCACGATGGTGCGGCCCCTCTCCTTCCCCGATCGACGGCGGCGCTAATCCGCCCCTTCCCCGACCGGCGGCGTCGGCCCCTTCCCCCACGCGCGCTTGGCTCCCCGGCAGAGGCGGGCCCTGGCTGCGGTGCGGCCCGACCCGTAGCCACGGTGGCCCCTTGCAGCGGCGTGGACCCGCTCCTTCGACCCGCGGCGTCCTTGCTCCCGTCGAGTGACTAGCGGGCTACAACGAACAACGGGATGGAGATACCAGTGTACGGTGGTGGGATGTGGCGGACGACAGCAACCCGGCCATGGAGTCGATTGGGTGTTCCGTTCGGTTCCATCTTCTAGCTCCCCCAGTATCCTCTTTTAGTGGATCCAGGCACCGCTCAACGCAGATCGCGGAATCCATATCGATCTCGAGCAGGTACCTCTGTCCGCGCCTTCGTGGTCGGCCTGGTAGGGAGCGTGGCGCCTTGGCCACGGTCAAGCCAGTAGGGAGCGCGGTGGCCTAGCACTACCGGCGGCGGTCAGGAGCACCATGGCTTGCCCGACGCTGTGGAGCCGAAGGTCGTTCCCAGCTGTTAGCAGCCGCCGTCCACGTCCACTCTTCCTCCTCGCGCTATCGATCTCCCACCTGGGCCTCGCTAGCTATTGCGTTCGTCACCTCACCGACAGCATCATCTCCGGCAATTTCAACTACGTCATCAGCCTGCTCACCGTGCGAAGGATGAGCGGGCGCTGGGGCCACTCATCAGGCTCTTCTCTGCTTACGGCTGGGACTAGCCCCACCTCACTAGCCCCGACGATGTCTCCTCATCCTACTCCAGGGACCACATGGGGTTGTGACAAATGAAGAGCTAGCAATGCAAGGAAGCATGTTTTTCTATGCAATATTGATGCATCCATTTAGAGATAAATTGTTTATGTCCTTGCATACATAAATTTCTATGCATAGCAGTTATGATTTGACAATCTGCCTAAATAAAATATGTGTTGAATAACATGGTCATCTTTTCCCCTCAAAAGATTATCGTGTTCTAGTTGATGACTTTGGTCACGAACAGCAAATTTAGGGTGCTTTGCTAATCTTGTAGTTTGAAGACCCTCGTGATGCTGAGGATGCAATTGTTGGGCGGGATGGATACAACTTTGATGGACACCGTGTAAGAGTAAGCTAATCAGTGTTCCGATAAGCTACATGGTTGCTCTCTTTCTCTTCGATCTGTTGATCCAATGCCTACTTCTGTGCTCTGGTGGAGGCTGCTTATGGTGGTAGAGGTAATACTTCCTGGTATGATCGTTCAAGTGGCTTTGGTGGTGGTGGTGGAGCGCGTCGTGGTTTGTCGACACACTCAGAGTATCGTCGTATGGTTTCTATTCATGTTGAACACCAGTGATTGCTCTTCTCTTGTCTGTCTGCAGCCTTTAGCTTGAATCATGGCAGCAGTTCTTGTCACTAGATTGCCTTCTTCTACATTGTGGCAGGATTTAAAGGTCTGATGCAAAACCTTTTCCCTCGTGTTCTTCCATAAAACTATATCACTGCTTCGTGATTTTGTGTTTCTAATAAATTCATAAAATTGAGCCATGAACTTGGACCAATCTGGAATGACTGGCCAACTTCATGAGTTTAGGTGACTGAATGTTTAGACCTATGTCATATTATTTTTTCAAAACTAATTAGTAGGGATCACCCCCTCCTCTTTTCATCAAAAAAGAAGTTAGGCAATCCTCACTCAGAAGTACAACATGAAGTAGAAACATAAATGTGTCAATGGTGTTCACTAAATGGAGTCCCAATGGTATTGTCAGCTTTTTATGATCTATGCTTGCACGTTTGCTGTAGACAGCACACATACTTCCTTAATTAAGTTTGAGATATGCTTGCATGTGTGTGGTGCAAGATACAGTCGAATGTTTGATTACTAACAAGTATATAAGAAGATTGATATATGATAGGCCAAATGCAAGAGCAATTGGGTGCCAGAGTAGAAGGACATTGGAAGAGGAAGGCCACCAGCTGGAGGGTGGAAATGCCCTTGGCTATATAAAAGATTTGGGCATAAGCTAGATAGGCTTGGGAGGTATCTGAAATTCAATTGTACCAATGCTTCTGAGAGATTCAAATGTGCCAAAACACAATACAGCCTGCATGTATTAGGTTTTTAGTTTCCCCCTTCCTGAAGGCCCAGCCGTGGACATGAGGGCGCTTGGGTGCGTCATGGCGGAGCTTCTGTTCCCGGCAGAGATACAGCAGGAGATGATTGAAGAGGTGTGTGAGTTGCGAGCTCTGCTGCGGGGAAGCTTGATCCACTTACTTTATTGTTTTTATGCCTTCATTCCCAGGATCATATGCGGAAGGCTGCTGATGTGTTTGTTTCTCTTAAGTCTATCACGAAGAGGGTGGTAAGTAGCATTTTGGTTAAAGCCGCTGCCTTTATTACGGTTTGGAAATGTCCAACAGAAATATTTAACAGTAGAGGTGCGCAAATATTTTTGGGGGTGCATTTTTTTCAAAAGCAATAAGGGTTGATCTTTCTGCCCCTTTGGTGTCATCGTCGTGACAAAACTTGTGGTACGTATCCTATTACATACTGGGGATCCATGTATGGCTATAGGAGGTGCCCCGTTTTCCATTTTATTTTCCTCTTTATACTTTCGTTTCTCAGAACAGAACACTATTAGCTCTTGATATTTTTAAATACTTATTGATAAAATACAAACTGTTTAGTTGAAGGTAATTTAGGGACGGTTGAAAAATGCTTGGGGTTGCAAGAATGCTACTGCCACAAGAAAGTTCAGGCTTGCTTGGGTACATAATAGCCCAATGTACTACAACAACAATTTTAGCATGCTAGCACCGCTTGAATGGATCAAATGTATTGGGACAATAACTAGAGCTCATAGCCATTAGTGAAGTAATGTGCTTGCCGTACTTAATCCCTATGATTCAAGCAGCTTGAGAACTGAATAGTTGAGGATATTGCGTTTGAAATTTGCAAATGGACTTATTTTGTTGGTGAAGCTGTAGGCTGCACGCAATTTATGGGGGCATTCATCGCACATCCTATATTCTCAATCCCCATAAAAGGCCATCGTTTCATCAATAATCTCTCTCTCCTTGGTCTGGGATACGGGCACGTCCATTTTTATGACATTTTATAAAGTTTTAGAAAGAGCACCTACTTAGCCTTCTCGTATCTGATGTGCCAAAAAAGTACTCATCGTTGCTGTTTATTCTAGGATTTGGGCGCATGTAAATGCCCCATAACATGATTACTAGCATATCTTATTATTTATTGTGGAGGTTAGTTTCATTTGGTTGCTTGGTTTTCAATCTTATCTTCTTCACGGAATATGGTGTAAAGCTATCTATGTCCTTAGCAATTCTTTTCTTTTTCAGGTTCTTATCATGAGCTGTGCGCCATTCCCTTCTCTGTACGCCGTGATGGGTGGCCCAATGAAGCCATTGGAAAAGAAGAGGATAGAAGAATCTAGATAGAATCTTATGTATTTTTTATTTCAATTTTTTTCAAGTGCAATCTGGGATGTACTGTGCCGAGTTGTAATATAATAACCTTTCATTGGCAAAAAAAAGGAAAATATCCAGATTAATATTGTCCACAAACATTTCTCAATGCTACACAGAGCCAAGCCATTGTCTCACATAATCTTAGTGGCTGCCATGGATAAATGTGTAAATGAAATCGAAGTTACATTTATGACAGATCACAAAACTAGACCAAAACTGGAACCATGATATGACAATGTTAGGCTGAACCGAATATTCCCTATAAGCCTTAAAATAAATCTTCAACCCTGTAGATTTCAGGTAGCTAATCATGTGTACACACTTTCATCGTTTTGAGTAGCAAAATTCATGCTCCGACCCATGGCCTTGGAGTACCGTCCATTTGTAAACTAGCTCACCCGCCGCCTTAAATGGTTCTCCAAAACTAGGGTTGAGTGATTGAGATGAAATGTGGATTTTCTAACATAAAATTCTCAAATTTGTTCAGCCGATCCCTGGCTGGTTTCCCATGGCGGTTTGGTTGACACGGTTTATATATATTAATAAATAAATTCATTTCCTTTTTTGGCCGAAAAGCGTTCGTATGTGTGAACTATGTACCGACACCGCTGAATGAATATATGACTATATATGACGCTGTTCCTTTTCCAAACTTCAACGCTGCGGCTGAGATTGGTCGCTCTTTCTTACTACGGGTAAGGTAAGCACTTAACCTGGGTGGCTGGGTCAAGAGGCTGAAAAGGGAATAAAAAAAGGGAACACAAAGAACCCTAAAAATACATGTCGTAAAAGCTCTAAAAAGTAGAGTGCCTCAAAGTACAGCCTAGAAAAGAAAAACAGAACGAAAGTGAGCATCCATTTATCTAACCACACCCTCATCCTTCCCGTTTTCGCGTACTAATCGCGCCCTCGTCACTGCTTGCCGAAAATGCCGTTACCTACTCTGTACGCCGGTTCATACAAAAGAGGCCTCCCGGCACACAGCAGCACCTTGCTGACCTGCCCCTCCTCTTCCACTTCCACTCCTCGCTCGCACCAAGCCAGGTGAAGAACACGAGCAGGAAGGAGGAAGAAGAGGAGGAGACCTATCAGAGCCAGATAGCCAATCAGTATCTGTACCAGTACCACTAGGCACCAGATTACCGAAATCTTGTAGTGGGAAGGGAATGGCGCCGAGCAGCTACAAGATGGGTGGCCCAATGGAGGTGGCATCACGAGCGGTGTTGTGGGGCCGTGGTGCGGCGTGTGGTGGGTGGCGATGCATAAGAGGTAGTGGGTTTGGAGTAAATGTAGCTAGCTCGGGCGCACCCAAGCAATCGGGAAGTGCAGGCAGCGTGGAAGGGAAACACTGGCGGGTCACAAGGTAGGGAGAGCGTCAGCCATGGTGCGTTCCTTGCATGAGCTTGGGTGGACGGAGGAAAAAGGAGGGGAGAGGGCTTCGCTCGACGAGGACCTGTGCGAGCAGCCATGACCAAAAAGAACAAAAGGGATGGGTCTGGTATGGGGGCGAGGGCGAGAGTCGATAGCCGACAAAGTGCGGGAGAGGGAGAGAAAACGAACTGTGCGAGTGAACGAGGCGAGCGCGGCATAGCCAAACGAGAGCTGAACGCAGGTGGGTCTTGGTCTCGACATTGTACGTTAAAATGCCACCTAATCTCTTCGTCGTCGTCGTTTATTTAAGCATTTTGTCACCTAACGTACAATGTCGACGAGGCGAGCGTTGGCATTTTGGCAATTTTTTTGGCATAGCCTCCGTGGTCAAACTAGACATTGGGATTGGGGCACGACGTCAATTTAAGTATTTCAATCACTCCAGACTACTCGAATACTAACTTTTCCTTGTTGCTCTTCTCTCTCCTGTTAGACCACAAGGATATTTTTTCGAAGGAGAATATTCTGTTGCGACAGCGATACCATGAAGTAGGTTGGCAAAGGTGCCTGGTTAACCACCTCAGCCTCACCATGTGGTAGCTATTCCACAGGGGTCCTCTGTTTGGTAGCGGCCCCATAAGCATCTAACCAAGCAACTTGACCAACTTACGCACGTCGGGTCGCTGTCACTGCGTGCCCCGCGCACGTCGTCCGTGTCGGGCCCATTAGCACCCTGTCATCGCATGGCCACGACATCGTGCTACGCTCGCCGTCCTCGCGCATTTTGTGGCTCTACTTTTCTCCGCCTCTCGTGCGCTTTTGATAGTCGCCCTCGTCCCCGTACCGGCCCCCTCCCTTCTTTCTTCTTTTGGGGACACAGCCATCCGTACGCCTCCCTTGTCAAGCGAACCCTCTCTCCTCTCCTTTATTCCCCCCTCCGCTCGCTTGTGCAGGCAGCATGCCATGGTCGGCTATATCCCCACAGCGCTAACCAGCAGTGTATCTCATCCATGCCGTCTCCACTTCCAGTGCGTTGCGCTACATCTCCGTTCGCCACTATAAGATGCCCTTCGGCCTTGCTCTTCTCCTCCATCCTCATCCTTCTCAAATCCGAACCAGAGCTACGAGAGCCAGTCATCATTGTGGAACTGGGTTCCTCTGACAAAGGTGATGGTGTAATCTAATAAGAAGGGATCTAGTTTTCAAAGAAGTTCAAGTCTACCGTTGGTTAGTTTGGTCTTAGGGCTCACGATGTTTGACTTCTCAGTCTCCTATTTTTGGATCTGTTGGTCATACGCCATGTTTTGGATAATCATTATCTTGTTGTTTCTCCATTGCCCTTGTCTATCCCGACTTCTGGAGTAAGCCTTGTTGTACTAGGTTGCTCCTGACCATGTAACTTTAAATCCCGGTGTAATTTAGTGTTCGACGCCGTGTAAGCTTTTTTGTGATTCCATCTCTACGAAATGTGTTGTAGTTTTGCCTAAGGGGAGTGGATCGTAATTCACTCTTCTATAAACCCTCGTGTTATGAGACATACTTATATTGTAGTTTCTGCTCTTTCTACCTATAATGTAATCCCAGCCAATGTTGTGCTTCAAATCTAAGTGTTTTGGTTGCTTGAGCCCAACTCCATTAAATACTTCTTTCCACTAACATGCCATTGATTTGCTGGCCTACAATAGGCACCATGTAATGACAACCGGCCTCTATGGTCATTTACAACATTGTAATAAAAAACATATTATCTTTACTTCTCGTATCTACACGTTTAATGTACCAAATAGACCAACCTTTTGTACCAACGCGATGCGAAAACATATTAGACATATGAACCACCTATACCAAGCACATCACCCGCAGCGAAGCGTGGGCAGCAGTGGTTAGGCCATTCTCAATGCATTTGATACATGGGCTATCAGTTTCAGCACTTGCGCATATCTTTACTCCATACCCGAGTCACAATGATTAGTGTGCCATTCTCAATGCATTTGATTAGTGGTTGAAATACCTCCCACAGTTTATGGTTTCATTTCTTTTGTGTTTCATATTTGCATTTAGTTCTATGACACATTCAAACTTGTAAAAGTTTCATCTCACCTATATGAAACTCTCATTTCATCTCTGTTGTTTAGTTATTTGCCATGTCACCAAGCTTGCTTAGTTGACACCCTATTAATTGAGAATACAGCTACCACTAAGAGTGGCCCTGCATAGAATGCCAGAAAGGGCTCTCTATTTTTTCAATGGGACCAACAATATACTGCTGTTTTCCAATACATGATCCAAAGCATAATGACGATCAATATTACCAACTATATTGCACACGGGTCTGCGTCTCTCTTGCAGAATTCAGGCTGGTTGAGTTTCCCATCCTCTTCCACCTTGCCATTTTTTCCATTCCCTAACAATACGTATAAGAGAAACAAACAAGTTCCATAGAGATTATTACTTCATTTCTTAGTAACACTAGGTTCAAGTTGGCCAATTGAATTCCAGTATAGAGTGGTACGTAGTACCTTTCGTGATTGGACTGCCACCTCGTTGGCTTGGATGCTGTTCAGCACGAAAACCAGGGGATTCAGTGCCTCCTCGTACCTGCATGCGTACACACACATAGAAACAATTTCGTAGTATTATATATTACTTTGCTATTTGCAGCCATGGAATACCCTGGAAGGTGATTGTACGTGGCTTGTAAATGGCGGTGGAGTCTTGGCATGCATGCCATGGCGGTTGGCACGCATGCGAGTACGCGTGACTGCATGCTGCTGGGGCCTTGCTTTGCATGCATATATGAGCTATCTGTTTGCGTACTTTGCGTGCATGCTGGGGCCTTGCTTTTTTGCTTCCCTGTAGGTGTACTTTGCACGTAAAAAGTTTCGCTGGTACGGCCATTTACATCACTGTGCTTCCACATGTCCTTTACGCAAAAAAATGCTATGCCATAAGTAAGTGGCCACATTAAATGAAGTACGGTGCCTCTGATGGTACCCGACAAGCAAATGGACGGTGGCACGTAGAAAGAGGCGATGGATTGTCGCATGCATGGGCGGTGTTTAATTAGCATGCTGGTCGGCACACATCCAAGTACGCGTACATGCATGCTGCTGGGGCCATGCTTTCTTTGCATGCATGCATCACTTGTCGATTTGTATGTGTAGGTGCCCTTATGCAGCGCCCTGGCCCCAACCCATCCTCATTTCCAGTCCTCGTTACCTATTTAGGCCACCAATGTCTACGGGTGATGACTCACTCATCATGAGAAAGAGGCTTGGTCTAGCCGATGGCTAGGATGGCTTGTTTAGAAGAAGAATGACTCTACTTGCAAAGCTTCAGCCAAACCAGAGTTCGATCGTATGATTGTGGTTGATTAGGGCTTCCATAGGTGATGTTCCATGACATCATGGTCTCAGCTAGGGAAGTTGATTAGGTTTGACACCCTCCTCTGCTCATCCGCTGCTTGCCCAGGCTTGCCTGCCTGCGTACCCGGCTGCTAGGTTCCTGCGCCCAAGCGCCAGTCGGCCCCAGTTCAGCGCCCAAGCCGATTGCCTGTCTGCTAGCCCAGGCCCTAGCCTGGCCATGCCGCTGCCCCCTACCACCTGCCGGTGGCCACCTCCAGGCGGAAGCCATGCGCTTGCACCTCTGGTAGGTTGGGCCCTACCCTACCTGGCAAGCCGACCGATGGCGGTGTCGCCGTATCCAGAAAGTCTTAGATGTTGCCCATGCATGGCTGAAAAACATAGTGCTACCAACACATGTAAACACCTATTATGTGAGCCCTTGCTTCCATTCTTAGAACCGCAATTAGTTCCTGCCCACGCATTGTTTGCATGCTGAAAAGCGAGAGATGGATACCATACCAGCGGTGCATGCGCACAGGTGGACCGTGCGATGTAGTAGCTCGGTTTATAACTAAAACAAGATCTAATTTGCCGCAGCCATATATTACAAACATCGATAGACGTGTAACGACGTATCTGATTACAGACCTATGCTCTCCATACTGGCTCCCAGCTGTACGCTCCTCCACTGCGTATGCGTCAAAAAAATGGCACGCGTATCGGGCGGCCCTTGCGTGATGTTCTCGGAAGCGCTGAGTGGCTAGATTTAGCGGCATCCTCCACCTTGAATGGGTGCTTGGGCAGCCCAACGTCCTGTGCCATGTGAGTTGTAGCCCCTTCCTACACAACAATGCCTCAAAGAAATGATCAGCAGGCTTAGGGCCACGACTGTTTATTAAAAGCGAGGAAACAGGAACCTACGTGTTTGCACTCAATGGAGCAAAACTTGTATGCGCTCTTCAGTCTCCGTCTACAACCAACACATGCAAACATCCAGTGGTACCGAGGCTTGGGCCTAAACATCGAGCCTTTACTACCAAACCATTTCTTGAGGTAAACGACTTTGCACCCGTTACAGACACACTGTTGCACCTCCAATATGTCAATAAGACTCGACACATCTCGTACATGTAAGACATCTCTCGTTGCTTTCTTTAGCACCTGCACGATGAGTTTGGTGGTTATTCAGTTGAACATAAGCTACTTAGGGATGGCCATAAAGAAAGGCTTAGAGTTGTGTATAAAGGGCGAATCCTAGAACCTGTACGGTCCGGTGGGATACATGGTCTGCTCGGTAGTGTAGGCACAAAGCTTGTTGATGTGGTGCTTGGCAATCCAGGCAGATGTAGTTGCGGGCTCTATGGTGCAGTGGGCATGGCTGGCAAAACTGGTTGCCAACCAACGCTGCCATGCGCTTGGCACCTAGCATACTGCACAATGTTTGTTCTAGACTCTAATAAGGGGACTCGATTCGTAGGATGCATGAACTGTCTGCGCGCTGTAGTTCCAAGAATGGCTACTTAAGGGACTTGGTGGTATTGCTATATTGGACAAACTAGGCTACATCATAAATGACAATGGTATACTAGACAACCTGTGATGTCCCATAGATGTAGACAACCCGAGTGGTATATTGGACAAACTGTCCTCTGCCATAAATGTGGACACGAGAGGGTAGTTATGACCTACCAAACCATACCTTGTCCTATTGCTTGCAGCCACCTGTAGAAGTAGCAGATGTGATTGTGATAGCACCACGCAGGGGGGCCTGAAGCCCAGCTTTGCCTCCACTACACTCTACCACTGGGTCTATGGTTCGGCGCACAGGGCAGCTATGGCTCTGGTGGGATCAGCAAGTAGCGGCGACAGGCTCATGGGTGAGCGGTGCTCTTTTCTTTTCTTACTTTGTTTTGTAAATTAGAAGAAAATCAGAAATAGACCTGCTAGGAGATGAGTTCTACGCATTCCAGTGATTATTGGAGAGCTGAACATACAGGCTACAGCAGAAGGGAAAAACTGTAAGTAACTTAGTACTTCTAGTGTTAACTGCATCTAGACCTATGCACAGCACCAGCCAACATAGAACTGTAGGCGATGCTTGTGAAAGCTTATCGGTATTATCATTGCTTCTAAACTTTCTAGTCAATGGCATGCTTGGGTTTATAATATGGTGGGTGACTTCGCATAATTTCAGAAAATAGTGGTGGTTGTAGGGAGAACCTTCATTATATCGCTACATTTCTTGTGATAGAAGACCTTCCACAGTTTGAGTGTCACTACAATGCAGGTCAGGTCTTTGGAACCAATAGAGGATTTACAGCAGCAGCTCTCATCAGAACAACATGCGTATCTGGAAATGCTTACAACTTCATTGTCCTTGTAAACAATACCAGTTACAGAACCAGGGAAAAGAACATAAGGTCAAACCAATATATCGCTAAGGAGCATATAGTAGCTAATCTAAAATGTAGATCTTATTGAATAAAGCATACAACAAACAGATAAGAAGATGAGGTGAAGAACATTTTGCGGGAATGTGGGTGTGTGGTTTGTAAGGGTTCTTCCCCTTTCCCTTCTTAATATAATGATAAACAGATCTGCTGCATGCTTGGTAAAAAAACACTAGGCTTAGCAACATACAGATTGCTTTTTAAAAAACGTTCTTGTTCAGAGATATAAAATGGGAAAGCTATTGTCATCAAATTGTGAGGCAAATACCAAACTCTGGATGTCAGGCAGATAAAAGGAAACACCAAATTGCATGCTAGGCTTCTCCTATATCATACGAGTATAGGCCCAAAACGAAAGCCTGCTTGTGTCCCTTACCTAGACTGGGGAACTTCTGGTCGCACAAGCTCAGTGTGAATCTGGACACCTGGAGATTGTGGGTGTAGTTCCCCAAACGTTGCAAGCTGAGGTAGCTCCTTCTCAGGTCCTTTTAGACATTTGCGAGTAGAATTGGAGATAGCAAAAATCAGTAGATGCTATCGTAATCAGCTAGCTTCAAATCAATGTAGTCCGAAAAACTTATTCCGCTGGCCAAATTTGGTTGTTTCCTACGATGGTTCACGGTACAACTGGGTGCCGGTGCCATGGCTAACACATGATTTGTTGTTGGGTGCGTACAGATCACCCTTGTGCCTAATAAGTAGTCAAAATACAAGCTTCACCGCTTGTTGATCAGTTGTGGTCACACCAGAGGCTTGTTTCTCCAGCGGAATTCAGCAGGGACCAGGAAGTTTGGCTTTTCGAATGGTTGTCTAAAAAAATCAGAAAGCGATGTGTGCGCTTATAGTTTCGCTTCAGAACTGTGGCCACATGCTATCCTACGCCTGCGCTACCATCAGCAGGGTGAAAGGTCTAATACACAAGGAGTGCCTAATGTGTATGCATGTAGGCGGTAAAAAATGTGGTCCTCTGTGCACACGTGCGCATAGTGAAACCGACACAGACTCCTAAAAACCTATTTAGGGTAGGCACCCAAACCTATCTACGATATGACGCAGCTGAGGTGCACCTACTACACACTGACATAGACTCCTAAAAGGCTATGTAGGGTGGGAGGCGCCGCCTAGAAGGGTCCTCAAGTGAACCTGGCAGTGGACAAAAGGTACATTTCATGTGATCGCGGTCACACATGCACCCACTGGGCCCTAACGTGTTCATACCAATGCACTGCATGGCCATCCAAACGTGCATGCGCACCTTATTTAGGTTGGACCCCACTCCCATTGATGAGGTCCTTGCACCTACTGGTAGCAGAGGCACCCATGCCTCATCCAAGCCTCCAGCTCTTGCCTATATAAGCACGTGGTCTGCCGCCTGGTGCTTCATCGCTTCCTGCCATTGCTTGCAACTGCCCTCCTTGTAGTTCATATAACGTGTCCCTACAGTAGTTTGTGCTGTTGTTCCTAGGCTTTGTTACACTAAAACTGCCAGCATAGATACCATGGCCTTTTGTAGGAACAGCTAATGGCATAGTCAGCACAGCCTGCCTAGGAAGCACGACACCATAGGTCTGTGCTGTGAACCTATCGTAATGAAAGATTCTATAAAATTAACGCCTAACTATGAACATGCCGAGTTGCTTGACAAGCCTTTGAATTAGACGCCACTTAGTTAGCGTGTGCATATGAACGTGACAAGCACATTCTGTGCATATAGACGTGTTCTGATCATGTCCGAACAAATCATTCCGCTTTGCCTATATGTGTTTAGCGCATGATCTCGATTCTGGGAAGTGGCGCCTGCAGCCTTGCTCGTGGCCTTGCTACTGTACATCTAGTTTCCTATTCTCTTATTTTCTTTTCCTTTTGTTTGCATGGGTCCTCTCCTCTCCTAACCTTAGTCTCGTTGTTCTGTAATTTTTGTGGTGGTCCGAACAACGTGTGCAGGCACACATTGATGGCACATGGAAGGAGCTTCCTCTAGCCGGGCAAGCAAGAGGCAGCGTGGGGAGAGTGCAACTTCAGTTCTAGGTGTTTGGTTGTTTACCGTGCCCCTTTCATTTACGCTAGTCCTAGCACTAATTAGACATTCCTCGCTTTGGCTGTCTTCCCTGCACTCTGCCTCTAGGTATAGTTGAGGGGACAGCACGTGAAAGGCAGCAACATCCAAGTTCTAAAAGACAGCTAAAGAAAAAAGGTTGGTTGTGTACCTTCTCATTTGTATAGGTGTGTGTGCGTAGGTGTTGCATTGCTTTCCCCTTATGTTAACGTGCGAGTTTTGATTCCATATGCAAGAAGTTGTGGTGGGCCTCAGCAAAAAACAGGTGCCAATATATGGCCTACAAATCTACAATTACCCTATAGACATATGTACTAGGTGGTGATAACATGGATTCTTGGGTTGTCTGATGGCCTGTGCCTTGTCTAGATTGCCTTTCCACTAAAACTTCGTATTATGGCCCTCCAGCACATGAGTGCCAGCACTGTGGTGCGCAGTTTTGGTACCAAGAGCGTGTGAAAAGGTCATATCCAGGTGACGCAGGCATTGTTTGTTCCCATCTTTGCTGCAGAGGAGGCAAGGTCAGTTTGCCTTTCCAAAAAGACCCTCCTCCATTCCTAGATGGGTTGTTGAATCCAAATGGTGGTGTTCTTTCCAAATATTTTATGAAATCTATTTGCTCCTACAATTCTATGTTTGCTTTCACATCGCTTGGTGCTAAGATTGACACAGGTGTAAACAAGGGGCCTGGTCCATATGTGTTTAAGATTAATGGTCAGGTCCACCATAGAATTGGCTCTTTGCTGCCAGATGAGGGTGTGTCCCTAGTTTATGCATAGCTCTATATTTTTGACACTGAAAATGAAGTTCAAAATCGAATGGTGATTTTTGATAGGCATAGGGAGTCTGACGATGGTAGGTAGGTTGACAAACATATAGTTGAAGGCTTGGTATGAATGTTTGATGAATCAAATGCACTGGTAAAATCATTTAGGGCAGCTGGGGACTTATTGGTACAGAGCCAGTGTCAGCCGTTATGTCTTAGGCTGTTACATGATAGGTCCAAGAACGTGCCCCAATATAGTGCGCCGACAGGGTCTGAGATAGCTGCTTTGATAGTCGGGGTCTTTTCTGAAGAAAAAAAGAGCCCAGATATAATCATTCAGGCTAGGGGTGGCGGCCTTAAACGAATTAGCAACCTACATGCAAACTATATGGCATTGCAGTACCCGATTTTGTTCCCTTATGGGGACCAGGGCTTCAAAATAGGAATTAGGTACAAAAGGTCGGCGCCCTTGAGGGTTGGAGCTGGAGGTGCGGTCACAATGCTTGAGTACTATGCTTATAGATTATAGCAACGTAGATGTGAGGCAACCACATTGATACGTGGTGACCGATTATTCCAGCAATATATTGTTGATGCCTTCGCATCCGTGGAGGAGAATAGGCTTAGGTTTATAGTTAGAAACAATAAGAACCTAAGGTTAGAGGTGTACAAGGGCCTCGAGGATGCGCTTCGCAGGGGTGATGTTGATGGCAGTGGCCTTGGTAAGAAGGTTATTTTGCCTGCTAGCTTTACAGGGAGCAAACGGTATATGGTTTAGAATTACCAGGATGCAATGGCCATCTGCCGATCATATGGGCCTCCAGATATGTTTATTACTTTTACATGTAATCCAAAGTGGCAGGAAATAGCTGATGCCCTTACATTTGTTCCAGGGCAAAGGCCTGACGCTAGGCCTGATATAGTTAGTCGAGTCTTCAAGCTAAAGGTGGCCGAGCTTGTTTCTAGGTTGAAGAAAGGAACTTATTTTGCGAAGGCACGTGCAGGTATAGCTGGCAATTCCCACCCTCCGTCACTATGTTTCCTATTTGGAAAATAGGCTTCCCCAGGCATCTAGTGGATGCTTACTGCATAATGGATTTACTAGGGCAAACCATTTGGGTAGCTGATTTGTCTAGGTGTGGTCCCATATGTTATTCCTTACCATCCAGTTAGGGACATACACGGAAACAGTGTCCCATGGAATGACTTATTTGATTGCCTGCCATCATTCTAATCCTGATACCGCCATTTCCTGTTTCAGTGCTCTACACCGTCGAGTTCCAAAAGCGTGGCCTGCCCCACGTTCATATTCTGGTTTGGCTTGAAGGTAACACTAAAGACCCTCGTCCTTCTTTTATTGACTCAATAATATGTGCAGAGATACCAGATAGGGCAACTGACCCACTAGGTTATAGTCTTGTCGATGAATTTATGGTGCATGGCCCTTGTGGTCAGCTAAATCAGAATTGCCCGTGCATGAAAAACAAAAAGTGCTCCAAGTTCTTCCCAAAGGGCACTCAACCAAACACAATTGTTGGTGAGGATGGCTTTGTGCAGTATAGGCGCCATCCTGACACAGGGCAGTTTGTCGAGCGATATGGTGTTAAACTTGATAACGAATGGGTTGTCCCATACAATATGACATTGTTGAAAAGATTTAGAGCACATATAAATGCTGAATGGTGTAATAAGACACATCTTATAAAATACTTGTTTAAATATATTACAAAAGGGCTAGACCGTGCTAAGGCTATCATTGAAACGTGTGCACCTAATGTAGCTAGGGACAGTTCACACACTGAGGTTTGTAGTAGCTGCCATAGTGCCCAACCATTAGATTCCTAGAGGCAGGTTGAGGATGTGGATGAGGTCCGTGAGTACATCGATTGCCGCTACCTATCTTCGCATGAAGCTATCTAGCGCTTGTTTGAATTTGATATTCACTATAGGACCCCTGCGGTGGAAAGGCTGGCTGTGCACCTTCCTTTCATGAATAACGTTGTCTACCCAGCTAACCAACCCTTGTCTACTATTGTACATGACCATAGTTACATGCAGACAACCCTCACTGAATGGTTTTCTGCTAATAGGAAGTTCCCATGCGCTTGAGAGTTAACGTATATAGAATTCCCAACAAAGTGGGTCTGGAATAAAAAGTACAAGGAATGGCGCCCACGCAAGGGGCCTACAAAAATTGGTAGGGCTATATATATCAATCCTAGCTGTGGTGAGCTGTATTACCTTCGTATGCTCCTCAACGTTGCCAAGGGTGCTACTTCCTACGCAGACCTTCGAACTATTAACGGTGTTCTATATCCAACATTTAAGGATGCGTGCCAGTCTATGGGTCTTCTTGGTGATGATAGTGAGTGGCGTGAGGCCCTTAGGGAAGCATCTATGTGGGGATCATCTACTCAGATGTGTCAACTTCTTGCTACTATAATCCTTTTTTGCTCTGTCTGCGACGCAGCCTCCCTCTTCAATGAATTCTATGAATATTTTACTGACGATATACTTTACAGCATAAAAAGGATGGTGCAACTACCTACCTATAATGTTCCAAAGGATCAACTAAAAAATCATGTATTGCTTGAACTGGATACCTTGTTTGTCAAAAACGGTGGTTTAATGATTGATTATGGTTTACCAGAGCCTGATCGAACCATGCGTAGTAGTGCAAATAGGCTTCTAGCTGAGGAACTAGCCTATGACTGTGAGGATCTCATGCGAATCCATGGTACCCTCATTGGTCAGTTGAATGTTGAACAAAAAAAAGTTTATGATGTTGTCACATAGTCGGTCTATAGGAAATCAGGCTAGTGTTTTTTTATGTATGGATGCGGTGGCACCGGCAAGACATTCCTTTGGAATGCAATTATTTCACGCCTGCGGTCCGAAAGGCTTATCATCCTCGCTGTGGCCTAATCTGGAGTTGCTTCCCTACTACTACCTAGAGGCCGTACTACCCATTCCCGATTTAAAATTCCTATAGTTATTGACGAGTCGTCCGTGTGCAATATTAAGAGGGGAACTTTTCTTGCCGACTTAATAGCGCATAGCTCTTTGATCATATGGGATGAGGCGCCCATGACCCACTGACATTGCTTCGAATCTTTAGATCATAGCATGCGTGACATTCTTGGGGAGACAAACTCTTCGTGTCTTAATAACTTGTTTGGTGGTAAGACCGTGGTGCTCGGCGGAGATTTCCGCCAAGTGCTGCCTGTGGTCGAGGGCGGCAGCAGGTTAGACACCATTGATGCGTCCATAACTAACTCTTATCTATGGAAACATGTTAAGATCCTAAAGCTAACAATCAATATGCGCTTACTTGAGATGTCTCGCAATGGTTTGCCAACTGATAAGGTGAGAGCATTTAGTGATTGGGTGTTGAGTATTGGGGATGGCATTGCTGCTGGTAGTAATCATACTGATGATGGAGACTCTGAGCTGGTTGAGATACCTCATGATATCTTGGTTCTGAAACTTGGCTCCCCTATTGATAATATCATAAGATGTACCTATCCCAACTTAGACACATTCTACTCAGACCCAAACTACTTAAGGGAACGGGCTATCATTGCTCCAAAAAATGATACCATCAATGAGATTAATAACTATGTCCTTTCTTTAATCCTAGGAAGTGAAAAGGTATACCTTAGTTCTGATTCTTTGGTTGAAACCTCCAAGGACCATGGTAACGCAGACCTACTTTACCCTGTTGAATTCCTAAACTCCCTACAATTCAAGGGCATTCCTTCTCATAAACTTATGCTTAAGGTTGGCTCGCCCGTAATGTTGTTGCGCAATTTAAACCAGAGTGCTGGCCTTTGCAATAGTACACGTCTTATAATAACCCAGTTAGGTGACCGCGTGCTGGAAGCTCAGATAATAACTGGCTCTCACATTGGCGACAAGGTTCTGCTCCCTAGCCTTTTGTTGCATGTGTCAAGCACTAAATGACCATTTGTTCTTAGCAGACGCCAGTTTCCAGTAAGATTGTGCTATGCAATGACTATAAACAAGAGCCAAGGGCAAACTTTGCATAGCGTTGGCCTATACCTACCGCGCCCAGTTTTTTCTCATGGGCAATTGTATGTTGCTATATCCCGTGTCACATCTAGAGATGGGCTGCGTGTTTTGATTGACGACGGCATAGGCCTAGCCTCTAACCTTACTAAAAACATTGTGTACAAAGAAGTCCTTCGAACGCTCTAGTAAATTGTTTTCCCCTATATATGGTGGGTCCACACCTTTGTAGTCTATGGTCTCCTATCTTACCTGCATTATGGTGCTTTATTTAATACACTTCTTCTTCTTTTGGTGATGGCCCTCCACCAGATGGAGTACACCTTGGTATCACAGATTAATCCAACAAGGCACAATTGGACCATCAAGGTTAGAGTTGCTAGGATGTGGAAACTATCTTCGACTTCTAAGTGGAAGGGTGTAACTGCCATGGAATTTGTTCTGGTTGATGAAGAGGTATGTCCCTTGCTGCATGCGGCTACATGCTATTTCTCCTTAACTGTGGCCATGCAATCTGAGACTCTCTACATCAGGGCGTGGGTATTACCGCTTGCATCGGGCATAAGGACCTTAACAGATTTGTTGGTTCTTTAGTTGAAGGTAGCTCCTATATGATTAAAAAGTTCCAAGTTAGCAGGCAGGCAAGGAAGTATGGCCCTGTACCGAACCCACAGACAATCTATTTTACACCGTGGACTGTTGTAGAGGAGATACCTACAGAGATGGCCACCCAGCTTCCCCTCTATGTTTTCAATTTTGTGGACTTTGAAGAATTAACCCATAGACGAGGGAGTGGACATGGCCTAGTAGGTATGCACTACCCTTGCCTTGCCTATTCAGGTTCCCTTTTCCTATTTTCCCTGATTTACTTCATAGGTAACATGGTGTTTGCATTCCCAACAGATGTTATCGGTCAGCTTGCAGTCATACATCCCGTGTTGCGATCTAGTGGGCTAAATGGTGTGTGCGTGTGGCGGGTGGTGGAGCTACGTGATTTAAGGTTGGTTCCATGGTAGTTTATGAGTATTCTGGTTAGCATAAACTTATTGTGGCTATGCTTGCAGTGACCATCTCTTACAAATTACATTGTGGGGTGAGCATGCAACCTCATTTGAAGACCAGGTCCTTATTGAAACCATTGATAAAGATGAACCCGTTGTGATGGTTTTTGCTGGGGTGCAAGTGAAGCAATACTTAGGTGCATGCTATTTATCGTATCCTTTCCATGTATCCTCTGCATTATGCCTAGTTCCTGATATAACCTGTCTAGCCCACTGCCAACGTAGGTGCCACAACATGTGCGAGTGGTGATGGCACTAAATGGTACATGAACATTGACCTTCCAGAAGTGAACGCTTTTCGTGTTAGGTAATACAATTTCCCTACTGTTCAGCCTTTACTGATTTGCAGGGTGTGTAAATGGCTATTGTCCTTGTCCTTAGTTTACAAGGAAGAGGCTCCGAAGTTGTGTTCCTGCCCGGCGATGATGATGCAGACGCGGGTGTTGTTGATGAAGCAGGTGCCAACGGGAAAACTGTTGCCGAGCTCCTAGCATTGGATCCCCATGACAGCAATGTATTGCCTCCTTCATACCAATTACCTATATGCCCTACTCACGTCGGGTTAATAAAATTTAGTCTGCCCTTCCATGTAGGCTGTTTGTTTCACCTGCAGCGCAGTTGTAAGAGAAATAGACATTTCCAATGGTTGGTGGTATAAAGGTTGCAATACATGCAAGCGGGGGTTGAAGGCTACTTTCGATGGCTTTGAATGCACTAACTGCGATGAGGCCAAACCAGTGGTTGTTCCCAGGTAATCCTTGCTTTAGACGCAACTATTCCTACCCAGTAAACAAAGGTCGCTAACTTGTTTCTAATGTGTATTCTTCTTTCCTACCCAAGCTATAAGCTAAGTGTGATCATCGAGGATACCATTGGCTGCGTGAAAATATTTCTCTTCGGAGGAGTAGCTAAACAGGTTGTTTGGTGGACTGCTGCTGAGCTTGTTGAAGAAAGCCCATCTAATCAGATTTTGCTGCCTGCACCCCATCGCGGCCTTATTGGTCGGAAGTACGTCTTCCAGGTGGTTATCAGTGAGCAAACATTTAGGACTGGCTAGCTCTGCTTGCAAGCTAGGAGGGTGTTCCTCGATCCAACGGTTGCTCAGGCTTGTGGTCCTACCGAACGTTCGCCGCATCATCCTAGGGATACCAAAGCTATGAACAAGATTGGGACATCAAGTGTTGCCTCTGGAAAAGATGATCAGACACATGTTCTTGTCGTTCCTGAGGTTCCTAACAATGCAGACGGTGGCTTGACCCCTCCTCCTATCCCTGCCACAGTGGCTAATACCAAAACCTCATCCAGCAAGGGGAAGGAGGTACCCTCTGATGTCCATGAGGAGCATGGGTATGTACCTTTGTGTACTAAGTAATTTAAATCATTTGCCATATCCACATACTGCACTCTTCACACCCCTCGAAATTAGTTTAAAAGGTATTACATTAGGTTCCTCCAACATTGAACATTAAGTATGGCTATGGTCACCTTCTCAGGTGGAGTACGGACCCTGTATGGCTGATTTGCTTATATAGTTTTTCTTGTAGAACTATTCTAGGCAAGAGACCGAGGTCTGCTCGCAGGGATTTATTCCCTACAAAGGAAGCCGAAGCAAGGTACCCTATTCATTCTTATACTATTTTATTTTTTGGTTCCATCAGTTTGCTGACAAAGTATTTCTAATTTCCAGCGATGAGTAGGCCTATGTGCTTGGACTCCACCATCAACTACCTGTGGCTACACAGCTTCAACCAATGAATCTGATGCTGCTCTATGCGATCCATGTTGGCACCATAGTCGGTGTTCCAGTTTTAGTTGTGTCATGTACTGGGTAGTGTCCCGTTGTGGTATGAACTTGGCCTATGAGTCCTTACTTGTGTTGAGCTTTGGAGATCCCTGGGCTCATGTATCTATTTGTTTGCTATGCCAGTTTAGTAGATAGGGATCTTTATGTCTTTGTCTTAGGTGCAGTGCCTAAACTAGGGCCTTTACCTGTCGGCCAGAGCACCTTGGCGCTGTGTTGCCACCAGCCATTTTCGGTTGGTGAGCAAATAGTCTGTATGCCCCCTATTTGTTTTACCTCCATGTGTGCAAGCTTTAGGTCAATTAAAGTGTTCTATCTAATTGTCTTCCTTGTGAACGTATCCAGCTCCTTGTACATTACACTACTATCTATGCAATGTCTGCACTCGCACCTTGAGTCCTATGTGCTAATAAGTTTGTGTGGTTTGGTCCACATGAGGATTGTACCTCTTGGCTGTGCTCTGGTTGGTGAATGTAAAAAAAATAGAAAGCAGGAAAGTTCGGTCACGGAGATTATGGAAATCAGGATGGAGTAGGGGCGATGAATGCTGACTTGATTGTTTTGCTGTTTCTACCGTTCAGCAGTATGCATTGCCTAGTTGCCCAGAATTTGGATGGGCTATGCATGAAAGCCCTGCCAAAAATTGCCAAGCATCAAAGTGAGATGTTTAGTGCCAATGATGGCTGCGCTTTACCGCTCTCACCATTGCCTAGGTTTAGTTGATGCTAGATCTTATTATTTACTCTGGCCATAAATGTGGTCACAGAAGGGGAGTTATGCCCTACCTAACCGTACCTTGTCCTATTTTTCACAGCCTCCTGCATGCAGTGTTTCTGTTCCTCATTTTGGGTGCCTCATGCAAGGCATTAGATGCGCTGTAAATTCCTGCCGCCGATAGTAAATTCCCTGCATGCAGGTGAGTAGCTGATATTAATTTTTTTTGCATGCAAAGGAATATGGTAGCTAATAATGCTTTTCCTACGTGTAAAGGAGTAGCTGATGGTAAATTTGTACGTAAGTGAAGAAAACACATTTATCATGTGGGTTTGTTAAGACAAAGTTTATGGAATGGTCCCTATCCTTGGACCCTCTACAGTGACACATTTGCCGCATATGGCCTTCCTCTCACCGACCAAAAAGGAGGCAGCATGGCCTATCGATGGAACTAGGTCGTAATTGGTTAGCACAGTCCCTGAACCACTCTACCCATTTACCTCTATGGACAGTCCGTTATGATGGCTTCTAAATGTCCCATCCATCCAACCGTGCAAGGGTTTACAAGCTACATTAATGTATTGTTAGATATGTTTCTTTGTGTGTGTGTGTAGGTCATGACACCTTGCCGAATGAGTGTGTGCCTGCAAGATAGGTTCCTGTTAGCTGCTGTCGTTTTTTATGGCTGAGCCTTCCACCATTGATCGTTAGGTTAATACACGATCTGATTAGTGGAAGTAATAGAGCAACTAAGTGAAGTATGGCCGTGCATCTGCGCTACCATCAGCAGGGTGCAAGGTCTAATACATAAGGGGTACCTAACATGTGTTTTGTCATGGTGTGGGTGGATGCATGTAGCTGGCCAAAAATGTAGTTCTCTGTACACATGTGCGCATAGTGAAACCAACCCAAACTGCTAAAAACCTATCTAGGGTGGGCACCCAGACCTATCTGCGGTGTGAGACAACTGAGGTGCACCTACTACACACGGTGGCGTTCCTGAAGTGCATCTCATTGAAGGTAGCTACTGTTAGCAGTAACAACATCTAATCGGCTAGCCCATCCTTGTCATGCATGTAGTTCACCTACCTGTGGGTTCATGTAAGTCGGCAATACTACACCTGCGCAGGCTTCTCTGTTTATATGGCACGTTCTGTGTCTAGGACTGCACTAGCAGTCTGCAAGCAGGCATAGCTCAGCAGTAGGTGCTTCAGCCTTCCAGATCTCTCCTTGCGATAGGTTCCTCATGTAGGTGCGAAAATAGCACTTTCTGTGGTCCATGTGCCAGGAAGTGGTCGAGTGGATAGAATGCAGAAACATACAGTGTCAAACTATTAATGTTACTTTCACCAGCTTTATGTTATTTGGTCCTCTTCTCAGAGCTTAGCATGTGCTGGTCTGAATTTTTATTTGGAACAAATATATCTACGCCCATGGACTCGTAACTATATTTGCTTTTGTTTTAGATGTAGAAGCTATGTGGCCTATGTATGCACTACTGTATGTTATATATCTCACAAAGTAGGTTCCCACTCATCTAGTAGGAGCATGGATGGGGGTAAGAACATCATCATCAATATAAGTCTATGTGGTTTGTTCCCTAGGAGGGTTGTACCTCTTGGCTATGCTCTGATTGGTGAATGGGGACAAAAGAGAGAACGGGAAAGTTTCGCCACTAAGATTGTAGAAACCAGGATGGAGTAGGGGTTGTGCTTTACCAGTCTCACCACCGCCTATGTTTAATTGATGCCAGATCTTATTATTTAGCATGTCCATAGATGTGGACAAAGGGGAGGAGTTATGAGGTACCTAACCGTACCTTGTACTGTCCCTCAGAGCGGCCTGCATGCTGTGTTCCTGTTTTGCATTTCATCTGCCTCATGCAAGGCATTAGATGTGCTGTAAATTCCTACCGCCAGCAGTGAGTTTCCTGCATGCAGAGGAGTAGCTGGTAGTATTTTTTTGCATGCAAAGGAATGCAGTAGCTGATAGTAGCTTGCCTGCGTGTAAAGGAGCAGCTGGTAGTCAATTTGTATATAAGGGAAGAAGACATGTGGGGTAAATTTCTCCTACCATAGTAACTATCCTACCTAGGAAGAGCAGGTGTTTTTTGTCCTTTTATGCATGTCCTATCAAATGTTCATACGTTTCATTGGATGCGTGTTGTTTTTAGTCGTCAGACCCTCCACAGACTTCAACAGCAACACGTTGAGCGCATGTGGGGCTTCCTCTCGCCGACCAAGAAAGAGGTAGGATGGCCTTTCAATGGAGCTGCGTCATAATTGGTGAACCCAATTCCTGACCCACCGTACCCATTTAGCTCTATGGACAAGGTGTGATGATGGCTTCTAAATATCGCATCCATCAAACTTTGATGCAAGGGCTGACAAGCTATGTTAGTGTACTGTTAGATATCTTTGTTTTTGTGTGTGTGCAGGTCATGGCACCACACCGAGTGAGTTTGGGCCTACAAGATAGGTTACTGTTAACTGCTGACGTCTTGCCGGCTGAGGCTTCCACCATTGACCATTAAGTCAGTACACGAGCTGGTCAATGGAAGTAATAGAGCAACTAAGTAAGTGAAATATGGCCATGCATTCGTGCTACCATCAGTAGGGTGAGAGATCTAATACAAAAGGGGTACCTAATGTGTGCTTTCTCAGCACGTGGCTAGATGCATCTAGCCGGCCAAAAATGTACTTCTCTGTGCACGTGTGCCCATAATGGAACCAACACAGACTCCTAAAAACCTATCTAGGGTAGGCACCCAAACCTATCGACGATATGGGATAGCTTAGGTGTACCTGGTGCACACTGACATAGACTCCTAGAAACCTATGTAGGGTAGGAGGCGGCGCCTAGAAGGGCCTCAGGTGACCCTGGCAGTGGACAAAAGGCACCACTCGTTTAATCACAGTCACACATGCACCCACTCGTGCCTAACGTGTTCGTGGCGATGCACTGCATCCGACATTGTTGCTATGCCCTCCCAAATTGGTAGCGTGCCTGAGGTGCATCTCATTGAAGACACCTACTGTTAGTAGTACCACCATCTACTCAAGTAGGCCATCCTTGTCGTGCATGTAGTTCACCTGCCCATGGGTTCATGTTCGCCGCCAATACTACACCTGCGCAGGCTTCTCTATTTATATGGCATGTTCCATGTTTAGGACTGCACTGGCGGTCTATAGGCAGGCATAGGTCAGCACTGGGTCACTCAGCCTTCCAAATTTCTCCTTGCGATAGGTTCCTGGTATAGATACCAAAGCAGCGCTTGCTGTGGTCCATGTGCCAGGCGGTGGTCCACTAGATAAATTACAAGAATATACATTGTGAAACCATTAATGCAACTTTCAGTAGCTTTATCTTATTTGGTCCTCTTTTTAGGACTTAGCATGTGCCGGTGACAATTTTTATTTTGAACAAATATAACTACAAACATGAAGTCATAACTATATTTGCTTTTGTTTTAAATATAAAAGTTATGTGGCCTATGTATGCACCAGCGTATGTTATATTTCTCACAAAGTAGGTTCCCGCTCATCTGGTAGGAACATGGATAAGGGTAGGAGCATCATCATCAACATGGATAAGGGTAAGAGCGTCATCGAGGATCTAGCGCCGCCACTTCCATTGGATGGTTTAGATGCCCATGATCTGGTGCCACCACTTCCATCGCCTGGTTTGGGTGCCCATGTCCCCGTGCCACCACTTCCATCGGGCGGCTTGGGTGCCCATCTCCCCGTGCCACCACTTCCATCGGGCGGCTTGGGTGCCCATGTCCCCATGCCCTAGGTACTACTTTATTTAGTTGGCTTTGAATGAAGAATGATGGTATTGGCTTACCCCGCTCGCGTGCCTAAATGAGTTCAGGTGCTAGCTTAATTCTCTGGGTCCACCTATACACGTGCATATGTTCTAACTCTTTATATTTGCTTAACTTTGTTGTAGGATCCAGTTTTACTTAACATATCACGCACAAGCATTCTAAGACAGATCCTTCCCAAGATAGGCGCGGTTATTCGCACTGAGGGCGCAGTTAAGGTGGATAGCTAGAAAACCATGGCCTGGCTCAACATTGAGCTTCCTTCCCAACCGGGCAGCAAGGGCTTACTGGAAGTTTAGACTTTCCACAGCATCCCTTGCATGACCGAATATAAGGCACAAGAAAGTGTTTCTGAGCAAGCAATCTGCTATTTTATAGTGAGGCTGAATATCTGCATCAATGATCTAACTTATCCTGCCTTTAAGGAAACATACAAGCAACTGAACCACTTCATGTCCTGGTCCCAGCTTGTTCAGACCAGGTATGATATGCTGCGCGTACAGACGGACAGTCTATTGAAGTCTCATAAAAAACTTCTTGACCGCCTCGGCTCCATCTATTCAAGCTATGGTGATATCCTTTTGTTAGCGGCTCCTCTTACGTCCATTAGAGCAGAGCCCTGTCCTGGACCAGACCCATGGTATGTCCAGCTTGTCGAACAGCTATTCAGCCTTGTGCTGGAGGGCACCCCTATGTACATCCCTTCTAGGAGTCTTTAAAGGTATGCATGCTCCTTGGTTTGCGCCAGCTCCCAAACACTCTTCTATTTTCTTCCGAATGACTCGCTAACCTGTACTTATGCACTCCCTGCCAGGGACACAATCACCAGAGCTCTCTAGGAAGTTCGGGGGTGCTACATCTAGAGCCCTATGCTATCCTACCAGTCTCTTGAGAACGCTGTAACTTAGTGCTATGGCACAATGCTATGTACCATCCAGTGAATATTTCATCGCTAATACCAGCACATGTGCAGCTAGAAGCCCATGCCTCATTCCATCCACCTAGAGTCTCGGTCTCCAATTTGTTGTTTAGCAGTGTTAGCCTCCTATGCTATTCTAGCATGTGTGTTGTTAATTACCTATGTGTGTACCTTTGGTTGTGTGTATTCTCGCATATGTACTGTCCAATGGCCTTATTTGCCACCTTGAGATAAATGTATGTGTTGGGTGTTTGTGATGGCATGTATTCCATATTGGAACAGCAGTACCATTCCCTAATCTAGATATATTATCTGGTAATATGCCTAGCTACATTAGAGCCTGGCCAATGGTAGTTCATTTTAGTGGTGCTATAATCAGTTGTTTACAAATACAAGAAAGCGGAACAACTAATTTAACACTGATTAAAACACTCTCAATACACCCACACCTAAAACCATTATCAGAACACCACTTACCTTGTGTGCTAATAACCACTGTGATCTAAGAGGTGCAGCTCCGAATGCCTTGCAAGTAACAAGCATCGGAACAAGAACAGACCTAGAAAACTACGTTTGCCAGCAAGTAAAACAACCTATAGAATTCTGAAATGATGCGTGCATGCATTTACTATCTGAGAAGATAATCTAGCACAACCACACCAGTAGGTTCAGGGTCGAGTTGGTGCTTACAAAACATCAAAATATGGCCCCCTCCATTTTTTAACTTCGTACTTCAGTAATTGGCCAGCCAGGTAGCAGTACACCGGTCTGTCTCTGACCGCGCGTTTAAAAACACACCCTTTGTCCCATTCATCTCCACTCAACACCACTGCTCTGCCCTCGCTCAAGTTTCTTGCACGCTACAGGTGATGAGCTATGCCAGCAGCAGCCACGCCAACTAGCAACGTAGCACCAGCGAAGAGGGGACGTTCCCAATAGCACTGCGGAGGGCATCCCGCTACGGTGCCAACAATGTCCAACCACCATCGCCCACAGAAGGGCCTAGGCTGGACGGGCGTATGAGAGTGGAGTTGGGGCAGCTGGGCTACAGAGATCCGCATCCCACACACCCAACTCAGGCTCTGGATCGGTAGGTTTAGGCATGCCCTTGAGGCGGCTCTGGCCTATGATGCCGCCATGTTCTGCTTCTATGGTGAGTGCCTCCCCAGACAACGCAAGTTCAACTTCTCGGCCGTCCAGCGCCCTGCCATCCCTGACCACCTTCGCATCCACCTCAACATAGCCACCATCAGGGTGATCGCTGCAGACTACGGCCGAAGGTGTGCTCCATTCCTCGCACCCCTCGTGCGCCCCGAAGTACCAGGAGCACTGCCGGCACCACCTCTGGTGGCAACAGTGCCAGGTACTGATGGTGCTGCTGCCATCGCCGGTGTTGAGGCAGCCACCCTAACTAATGACCATCGTGGGAACAACAAGAAGTATTTTTTCTAGCTGCTTAGGCAATGAACAATTGTTTTGAGAGGGACCATCCCTTGGCTTTGTAGTTTCCTTTTTGGTTAGAAATAGTTCTTCGTATGTTACACCCACTGTCCATTCTTGTGTTATGTCCAATGGAAATTAGTTGTGTGTGGTGTTAGGTCCAAAAGATCTATTTGTTGAATGTGATTGTGATCGCGCCTGGCGCTGGCAATTGAAGCCCTACCATAAACACCTATTGGAATGGCAAATACAAACATGCGCACCACCAAAATTCACCCAACAACTACTGACATGGGGCACAAAAACAGTCTATTTAGCTAGCGCTCTTGTAAAATTCCAAGCAAGAGGAACCAGAAACTTACATGAGCACCTATAGGCGGCGGCGAGCACTGCTGCGGTCATAGGCGTGGCCTTCCCCTTTGAGCCTCCTTGCACAACAGCCACCGATTAGCGTTGCCTCCGTGTATCACGCCGTCACAATCCCTAGCTTCAATATGCAACCATAGCAGCCGGTTCTTACCTCCATGTGGAACCGCCGCCACCGATCGTGGCTGCCTACTTGCTAACCCAAAGCAGAAAACCCTACCATATAGAAATGAACAGCAATTGGAACCACATTTGAGAGTTGGTAGTGGAGGTACATTGTGCTGATCCCAAGGTAATAGTTGTTACCTTGTCTTTATAAAGTTTGTGTTCCATGTCTTTTAGGGGCTGCTGATTTTGGTCCGGTCATTTCTTTTAAAATCTCTAGGTGACCACTTTATCAGTTTTTAGCAGGTGCATGTGTGTGTCTCTGGATCTATGTACGACTCTTTCTTTTCCTTTTAATGAAATGATACACAGTTCTCCTACGTGTTCGAGAAAGAAATGTATGCTCCACCCTATAAATTGGAAGCCATAGAAATTTAGGTGTAAAATTGGAAGCTGTATAGGTTATCTGTTGTCCTAATGGAACATATAGCTGCATTCACCAACCATGTTATTAGGTCAACAAGGCCCAGCATTAAGCCCATCGCCATATTACATGAGCTCATTGGTGAAGTGTCACATTACAAGGATATCTCCCTCTCATAGACAAACAGTCAGCTCAAACTGAAAACTTCAGCATCCAAGTGAGCCGGCCAATCCACTAACACCACCATCCCACTGGAAACGCTAATACACTATCCTCGGTACCATATCTAAGACACTAAGGATCCAAGCGCAGTAATGGACAATGTCTAACATGATCAATCCAAACCTAGCCAATTGACCCTATTGAGTCGAGGTGTAGGTGAATCACAAACAAGGGCAAGGGTAGTCAGTAGCTCAGTACCTTCTTCATGTTCGCATCCAAGAACTCCCATTTCATGTTTGGCTTGTTCTTCGGCGAATCAAGGTCCTGCAACAACAATAGAAAACATCAACTCAGCTGAGCTATCAACCACCAAACAGATCAGGCAAACGCGGGGGGAACACATCCAAGAAGTGCTCACGTAGTTAGGAGCCATGGAGAAGGCCCTGGTGCTAGAGACAGAGCCCCTAGAGGCAGCGGCGATCTGGAAGGAAAGTTTTCCACAGAGGACATTAGACGATTAGTTTGGGGAAATAGTGGGGGTAGGGTTTGGGAAAGAAGAGGGCTAACCGGAGACGAAGCTAGACGATGGTCGATTACTTCCGACCCAGACACAGAAGCGAGGCCGAGGAGGCAGCGGGCCACGAGGCGCGCGGCTGGTGGCACCATGGTGGCATGCACGACGGCGGAGACGACGGAGCGGGCGGTGCTGGAGGTATTGGCGTGTGGCCGCCTTGCGAAGCCTGCGAGGTTGGGAGAAGATGCGACCCATCTTCCACTCACGTTACGTCGCTAAGACAGGAGCCCTACAAGCCCAATGGGCCAGACCTAGCTTTTCGGGCCCATTTTTTTGTTGGGCTTAGAGGTTGTTCCGTGACAAACCGCTAACGTAACCAGGAGCCCTCTGGTTCTACCGACCGAACTTTCCAGTGCTTTTTCTCAGTGCTAAAAATCATCTAGCCTTCTCCTTAGTAGTAGCCTTCGCAAATTACAAATGACATGATGGAAGGACAGAGCACACACATGCGTTTCTCCTTGCCAATTTTTACGACGTCTCGCTGAAGAGGTTAAGGCATTTGCCACTTAGTTGTACTCTCTCTCTACTTGAAACACTTCAAATCTCTTACAACAAGTACATCACCCGCAATGAAGTGCGCAAAGCAGCGGTTTGGGGTTGGTGGACACATTTAATGTCTCTCCTCCTTACCATCAGATAAAAACGATTCACTGACCATGCAGGACCATTTGCAGTAGTATCTAAGTAATATGAACTCGTAGGGACGTTGTGGTAGTTTCTAAGTAATATGCAGGACAATGCAGGACCATTTAAACTGCTACGATTCAGGACACATGCATGGCCACGTTGCTCCCAAGATGGTCGGTGGTTGGGGTTGATCGCCATTACTACATCTACCATAATGGCTTTGTGCTTTGCATCGCTTGCGGTTACGTCTACCATGACCCAAGTCTCCCCGTGCTTTTTTAGCCCTGTTGTCGGAACCTTGCCTTGCAGCCGTATTAGTCCTTAATGTCCGATAGAATGTACTCCGTAGAGGTGAACACACGAACGTGCGCAGTAATGGAACTATATACTTATATGTATGCAATGATGAGGCCCAGCAGGTGCCAGCACGCTCGCACAAAGAGCAAAATCTTGTAGATTCTACTACATACCTAGGTGGTGAGTTGAGGTGTAGCCACGTAGTACGTACGGCGATGACAAGTGCATAGGACGTGCATTAATGCATAGCTTGTTTATGCATTATTGTGCCGTATTGTTGGTAGACACGCCATCCTTAGGTGTCACACATGTCGTTGTGTGCATGACCTACGCGTGCTTGTTACAGAATTAGGTCTGCACTGTACCTTTGTGCTCCACGTTCACCCGTGAGTCACGTCAGTAGTGACCCACGTCCCCTCATACCCCTTTTCTACGCTCTTGTTGGACCCTTGCCCTGCAATCGTACTACTCAGTAATGGCACCGCATGTCACTCGCCTCGAACGCGTGGAATTTGGTCAATTTGTTCGTAGTGATCCCACGTAAGAACCCTGGTGAACCGCGCCAAGACCACAGACCGCTCTGCCTTTATAAGCAGAGCCTGGCTTAGTCATTAGCACTCTTTTTTGAGCTCTTGTCGGAACCTTGGCTTGTAGCCGTATTAGTCATTAATGGCCTCAGACATCGCTTACCTCAAACGCGTAGGCCGTGCATTAATGCATGGCCTGTTTGTGCATTGTTATGCCATATTACTGGAAGATACGCCATCCATAGGTGTCACGCGTGTCGTAGTGTGCATGACCTACTCGTGCTTGTTACATAGTTAGGTCTACACTGCGGCTTTGTGCTCCGCGTTCGCCCGTGAGTCACATCAATAGTGACCCATGTCTCCTTGTACCCCTTTTCTGTGCTCTTGTCGGACCCTTGCCCTGCAGTCGTACTACTCAGTAATGGCACCACACGTCACTCGCCTCGAACGTGCAAAATCTAGTCGATTCGTTCGTAGTGATCCCGTGCAAGAACCCTAGTGAACCACGCCAGCACCACAGACCGCTCCACCTTTATAAGCAAAGCCTGCCTTAGCCATTGGTACCACCACTCGTCGCACTTTAGCTCGCTTAGGTTTTCCCTTTGAGCAAGCTTTTTACTCGGGCCTTCTTTGTAGCCACGACCAGAAATGGCAGTAACCTGGGTTAGTAGTTACTACCTGAACGTTGAGGGTTTTCCTAGAATCCTGCATGCCACCCTGCAAAAGCTCGGAGTCAAATATCGTCCCGAGTATGAGGGCCGTGAGTATCAGAAACATGGCATCGATCGGTGTGAGGTTACTGTTTACGTTGGAAAGAGTGAAGAGTTCCCCGACATCACCGAAGCCTGGAGTGTGACCGCAACCGGATTTAGCTTCACCGACACCTACCAGGTTATGGCCCGCAAAGCTTTGCGGTACCTTTGCCAGCTCTATGAAGAGCCCGTTGCCCGTACCCCCATGAAGTTCTTTCCACCCTTGGATAGGAATCAGCGGCCATGGATGGCTCGCATGGAGGCTTTGCAAGGGCGTGATGCGCAAGAAGATAGTCCTACCGTGGTGCACTTGACCACGTACCTGCTTGCTCTGGATGAGCAGTATGACTGGCAAGCCTTGGAGCTAAGGGCGTGCCTCCGGCGCACCGAAGAAGCCGAGATCTTCACTCGGATGCTCCAGGTGTAGCTCGCCGAAGCGCATGCCAGTGCTGCAGCTGCTGAGAGCCGGGAGACTGCAATGTCAGAAGCTCTGAAGGAGGCCGAAGATCGGCATGTTCGTCAACTGGGTGAGGCCTATTTGTTCACTAGGGCCAAGCGGAGGGCGCTGGTTGATGAAATGCGGGATGCCCCGATCTTGGAGGGGATCCCTATCCACCCAACTGAAACAAGGAGAACCAGTGATGTAGAACCGCCAGCGCCTCCACCTTCGGAAGTGTTAGAAGCAGAACCCTTGGTTCCTCTCACTCAGCCATTAGCGCAAGAAGCTGCAGATCCATAGCCAGGACAGTAAAAGAATCCGCCGAGCACAGGAATCAAGATGCTGGTTCCAAGGTAGATTAGTTGCCTTGGGATGCTGTACCCGTAGTAGTAATGCTTTTCGTCGCTGTCCTCCTGTATTGTACTCTTGTCGTTATTGTCATCCGTAGTTATTGGATACGTGTTGTAGATTCACCTAAGAAGAGTGTATCCTAATTCACTTTTTGTAAACCCTCCCGTTAGGAGAAGTACCTGTGTTTTAGTTTTTGCTATTTTCGCCTATAATGTAATGCTATCCAATGTTGTACTTCAAATATAAGTGTGTTAGTTGCTTGAACCTAACTTTATCAAATACTTCTTTACACTAACATGTCATTTATTTGTTGGCCTAGAATAGGCATCATGTAATGACAATCAATCTCTATGTTCGTTTACAGTATTGAGACCAACCTTCAATACTAATACGTTGAGAAAACATATTAGTCATATGAGGTTTCCTATACCAAGCAAATCACTCATAGCGAAGCGCAGGCAGCAATGGCTAGTACTATATAAGCTTTAGCACAAAATCACACCATATACACACACTATGGCACCTATTTGGTTGGAGCCTTGGAGGACTGAGAAACTTAATTGCCCAGACAATGATCTTAGACATTCGATACTGAGAGCATGTTTGTTTGCTCTATTATCACCCACCAAACAGCCATCACAGCTCCAAATGCCCGAAATCAGACGTATGAGAATGCTGTCTGGACCAAGAGCCGTTTGGGAGGCACGAACCAAACAAGCCCTAAACGCTTGAAAATGGATCAAGCTGCCTGGCCATGGCTCCGAAGCCAAGACGGCAACCAAACACGTGCGGCTACACACTATTCGTTTGATCGTTTCTGTGGCTTATAAGTCGGTTAATACTATTTTATTGTAAGAAAAAAATACTATATTATGACTGATAAGTATGACCGATACCCTCGAGCAAAACAGACATGCTGCTGACGCTCCACTCGGCACATGCGAGTACCCTACGACGAGCCAACTGCTCGTTCGCCGCCCAGTGCATTTTAGAGCCGGGCCTGCTAGGACTAGGATAGGAGCAGCAAAGGGCACATGACGAACGCTTTTTTCGGGAGGGTCTTCGACCTGCAACTCGTGCTCACCACTGGGCGTACACGCAGCAAACCTGCATCCCACGAAGCTGAAGCCGAGATTCTTGCGAGGACGGGCACTGGCAGTCGGCCGGCACGTCTCAGAGGTGCACTAGGGCCTCGTTTAGATTGTGAAAAATTTTTAACCCGATGAATAATAGCACTTTCGTCTTATTTGACAAATATTATCCAATCGTGGACCAACTAGGCTCAAAAGATTCATCTCGTGATTTCGAACTAAACTGTGTAATTAATTATTTTTTTTACCTACATTTAATACTCCATGCAAGCGGCTAAAAATTGATGTGATGGAGAGAGAGTGAAAAAACTTGGAATTTGGATGGCATCTGAACAAGGCCTAGCTACAAAAGTCAAACCATGAGAGTACCGTAGGCAGTAGGCCAGTAGCAAGGACGAGGGCAGAAAAGGAAAGCCTGGGGTTAGCCAGATTCCGAGCGCAAAAGCAGCTTTCCCCCACCCTGCAAAGCCAACGAGAACTAGCCAGTGGCTAGTAGGACCGTAGGAGCGTGGAGCAGCGGTTCTATTCTGCGACCACGGATCGATCGAGTCCAACGCCACCGAAGGGAAAGGCAGCACGAAGACGGAAGCATTTTTTGGGGAGTACTCTACGTAGCTTCCAGTTCCACCGAGCAACAACGCGACTAGAGGAGGCGGAACCTCGGAGGCAATTCCGCGGTCAGCTTGTCTCGAGCTAGTGGTAGCCGGTAGCATTACCAATGATGGAAAACTACATCGGCCTATTAACTTAATTATTAACCAGAAGAACAACCCACGTGTTGCTACAAACTATTTATATAATTCTTAGAAAGAGATTAACTATTATCAATTAATGTTAGTAAATAGTGTGGCATGTTGATGTGGACAACTAAATATGTGTTAGTGGATGATGTGTCTCGCTGACGTGGATTTCATAATTGCTTGTACTAATAAACTTTAATTGTAAGTGACAGTGGACTGATGAGGTGGACATCGTGCATGCAATTGATAGTAGACTGCCGAAGTGGATACCTTAAATGTTAAGAAAAATTACTAGTGAGATTTTGCTTTATAAGAGTACATGATCATCAAAGCATCAGGCATCAATCAGCTGAGAATCCACGCATCACCATTCACCAGCTAGCTCCTCCTTCCGCACGGTCACAGTGCATTGCACACAGTGACAGAATTGGCACAAGTATTATAACCACGTACTCCCTCCGTCGTACTCCCTCCGTCCATTTATCGGAAACGTTTAAGCCTCCCGCACCAAGACCAAGGAGGCCTCTCCATTCGCGTGGTTTTCATTTAATCGCAGCTGTAAACTTAATTACCTGGCACTGATTCGTTTTCCCAACGTAAGCATGCCTAACACCACAGAAAACTCCGTTAACGCGCCATCTATCACCCGCGCGAGCGGAAAACTTCATCTTCGCGAGACTGAAATTTTGGCCGCGCACTCTCCCTCGTCTATGGCATGCAGCAGCATCGTGGAAAATTTGAAACTTTTAAAAATTACGGCGCCCTATTCCTTTGCCCGCCACAGACATGGCCTATATAAGCTGGCATGGAGGCAATTCGATTGCCATGTTTCTGTGCCTCTCTCTCTCTGCTTCATGCTGCAAATATGTCTGGAATAGAATTCGACTTGAATGAAAACCCTCCCGAATCAGAGGTAGACCAGAATATCGACTGGGATTCCATTGCAGAACTTGAAGCAGATGCCGCCGACGCCGACGGCCTGCAAGATTTTTATCCTGCATCTGTACTAAAGAGCTTCAGGTTTCAGATTTCAGTTGGTAGTCTTCAGGTTTCTGTGAACTGTTGGTAGTCTTCAGGTTTCTGCAGATTGAACAACATGCACGTACTGGACCTCATCATCATCGTCCTGGCGATCCATCGCGTGCAGCAGCGTGGTAGCGTGGCGTGGTGGCGGCGTGGTGCGACTCGGTGACGTGGTGCGACTCGGCGGCGCGGCGGCATGGTGCGACTCGGCGGCGTGGTGCGGTGCCGCGGTGGCGACTCAGCGGCGCGGCGGCGTGGTGTGCTTGTGACTTTCGTGAAGGCTAACGGAGGGAACGGAGGGCAACAGGAGAACGGCACCGCATCAAGGGCTTGTTTGGTTTGCACCCTGGACTGATTTTGCCTGGCCAAACAGCTGCCTGGATGCTGCCTGGAGTGCATTTGGATGGAGCCCTGGAAACGTGTCTGGGCTAGGCGAGGCACCCTCTGCCAGGCCACCGAAAATGACCGCCTCGCAACAGCACGCTGCTGCCTGGGCTAAATCAATACGGTAATGCACTTTTTGTCTTGTTTTTTATTTGCTGTAGTAATTTAATTTTGTTTTTTTTGTCTCACCATCAAGATATAAAGGTGTGACCGAAACACCTTCCCATATTTCCTTATAATATCCGTCCCTTAATTATATGTGTAAATAGTTGTCAAGTAAAATAATAAAATTATTTTTTTGTTTTTATATTATTTATTTATAAAAGCAATGATTTATACTGAAAGACATAATTTATCAATATATTTCCTATTTAATCTTATTAAACGTGATTATCTAATATTAAACACGTGGCAACAATTAAGAAAATAAATTAATTACCTCTCCACCAGAGAAGAAAACACATGATCTCTATTCATTAGCTTTCTCAGGCCAGGCATCTAATTAAACGAATAACTCTCAACTTGCCTGGCCAAGCAGATTCTCTTAGAATTCCAGGCAACTCTCAGGCAACACTTTTCTCCAGGCAAGTCATCCTGACTTCCAACCAAACATGCCCCAAGTGCCGTGCTTTGAACGAGGAGCCGCGAGCGCCTGGGACGAGGTGAAACCGTGGTCCTGGCTTAAACGACGCCGACTCTTGGGGAAAAAAATTCTCAGATGACGCCGATTAATGGAGGGAGGGAGTACTGTAAAGAGAACAGGTCGCTTGAACTATTTTAACAGTATTTTCAGTGAACAAATAGTATTTTTCTTTTCATAATAAATCAGTATAATTATCCGTATAAGCTAAATTTTAGCGAAAGCGTTCTCTACCCTAGCAACGCATCGTGTTCTTTTCTCCCGCCTAGTAGGCAGAATAGACGACACCTGTCCCTGCCGTGCCACTTTCTCCACCAAGAAGAAAGACTTGGCATTCAAGGCTAGCCAAGAGAACAAGGGCAAAGCAAGAATTGAATATGAGAGCTCAAGTGATGATGAAATTGATGATGTAAGTCTTGCTCTCATGGTGAGAAGAACCGTCAAGATGCTTAAGAAGCTCAACAAGAACGGTGTCAAGTTTGACGACAAAAAGAAGAAGTTCTTCACTAGCAATAGAAGGAAGCCAATCTCCGAGATGGATTGCTATAATTATGGAGAACTTGATCATCTAGCTCATCAATGCCCTAAGCCCAAGAAAGACAAGTACAAGAAGAAGTACAAGGGCAAGAAAGATGACTCAAGTGATGAAGATAATGACGAGAAGAAGAAAAGCAAGCTATACAAGAAGAAGGATGGCAAAAAGAATGATTTCCACAAGAAGAAGAAAAATGGCAAGGCATATATCATCGGTGATTGGCTCACGGATATTGATTCATCAAGTTGTTCATCTGGTGATGATAGTGAGAACTAGAAGGTGGTCGCTATTGTGATTGACTCTTCACTATCTTCACCGACACCACCGCCATCATCCTCTACACACCTATGCTTTATGGCCAAGGGTGAACGAAAGGTATCAAATGATGATGATAGTAGTGGTGATGATCATGCTAGCAATGATGATAGTGATAGTGATAATAAATTTGAATCACCTTCCTATAATGATCTTGTCAAGTTACTTAACCAATATACTAAAATTATTAGAAAGACAAGAGCTAAAAATAAAAAGCTAGAATTTAAGAATGACTCACTTCTAGCTAAATTTGACATAGCGAAAAAAGCTAGTGTTGAGCTTAGAGAGGAAAATAAAGCTATGTCATCCAAATTCAAGGAGCTCAAATCTTCTAAGAAGGAGCTTAAAGAAAAATATGAAAAACTTGAGGGGATACATAATGAGCTCATCACTAGCTACAATATGCTAAAATAAGAATATACCAACCTCAAGGTTAATCATGATAATCTTGTTGTCTCTCATGAGTTTTTATCCAATGAGCCACACAATGCAACTAACCATATTGTTAAGATTGATATAGCTACATCATATGATGATTTAATCATTGAGAGTATTTGATGAGGACATCACTTCTTCATCACATACAAGCCAAGGAGAGGAGGAGGACCAGCATGGGCGTCCAATTCATCTTTCTCATGGTGGAGGCCCAATCCAACTGAAGTTGGAGCCCATCTCGGGCTCCAGGACCAGTCTGCCTTAAACTAGTCATCCAGGACGCATTCGGACTCCATTTTCGACGATCCACATATGGTTGCAAAGCTAATTTGATAAGGAAGCCAATTCAAGTGGTTTCATATCAAAAGACCTTCGGAATCAATGGAAATCGTCAAAACAAGTCAGCGTCCAGAATCTACCAAGGTCCTGCAACACCGTCTTTTGGTCTGTTGGACCGTGTATCGTGTTTGGACCCATTAGGGGGCACGTCCAGGGGGGGTGACGCTCGAGACTCTATAAATAGCAGTCGTCGCTCTCCTTAGGGTTTGGGTTTTGTTTAGTTCTTGATTTCCTCATAAAACAGACATCGTTTTGCTGCAACTGTGCCGCCAAGGCTATTTGCTGTGAAACAGGGCTCCAGTTCTTGATCTTGTTCGCCAAGGCTGCAACATATGGCGATTAGTCCTTTCGAATAGAGACTTTAACTCCTTCTCGTTATCATAAGCCTCATATTTATTTATAATTTCAGATTGCGTTCATCCTGTTCTTGCTTGTGTTCTCGATTCACTTGCAGGAAAGCCTTCTCGACGAGGTCAATCGCGTTCGCGTGGTTGATAACTAACGGAGCAGTGGTGTAACGGTTGCGGGGGTCCGAATCAGTCTTGGTTCAAAGCCTAGATCATGAACGTTGAGTCACCACCAATCGGCACTATCATACCTTTTGGTAGATTGGGCCTAGTCTACATCAAGTGGTATCAGAGACCTTGTTGCCCGTTAGGTATAACTTTGTTTTCCCCTTTAGATTGTTACTATTTTTGCATTACCTATAGTCCATAAAAAGCCAAAAAAATATACATCGTCACATATTCCCTGTCCTATAGCCTTATTGTGCCGTGCAATTTTGTCTCTATTTCGTGTTGTTGAGTTTGTGCCCTAGGTCAAGTTCTGGTTGCTGATTTTAGATCATTTTTTAGTCCAATTTGTATTTTTCCCTTTATTTTTCATCATAATCCATGAACACCTTCAAGTCTTGCTGTGATTCCTTTGTATTCATCAAACCATAGTCCACGCCATCTTATTTGTTACACTTGTCTTCACTATTTCTATCAAATCCTTGCTACCGTGACCAATTTTGTACGCATTGTTCCCGTTTTGTCCTTTAATTCGGAGTGCATTCGTAAAACTGGTCTAGGTTTCACATATGAACTTGGATTTCGACGTTCCATATATCAAAATCGATCAGAAATTTTTTTTGTATCCGTCCATCCCCCGCATTATCGGAGTCAGAGATTTTTATTTTGGTCAAAAAGTGGTCACAAGATCCTCTTTTCGTGGTCACAAGGTTTTTGTCGATTTCGAGCATGTCTTCTAAAAATTACATAGGCCACGCCTTTGACTTGTTTAAGCTTATATTTTTTGTGGTTACTTCTTTTGTGCTCCTAAGTGAAGAAAAAATATCAAAAAAATAAAAAGAAAAATTCAAAATTTCTCAAAAAAACAACGACAGCCTAAAAATAGAAAAAAGAGAGGGGCAAAAGAGGAACAATATCTAGAGGAGCACATAGAGAGCGTCATTTGAGCTGTGTTTGCGTGTGCTGATTTCTACCTTGTTCCTAATCATCTTCTTGCTGTTCACATCACTTGATACATCTGGTACTTGGAACGTGAGTAGGCCAGCAACTAAGACAAGTACTTGGGATACTTATTCAGCTTTGCTATTCAGTTGCGAATATTATTTTTCCTTGCTACTATATTGTGTCTGTCTAAGCTCCACTTTCTTCTAACCAAGTACATGTTCGTCTTGCAACTGTTACACTCAAGCTACAATGGTATCACAGTCACCGACTGATTGCACCGTCTGTTGCTTTTGTAAGAACACGTATAAGACCATGGTATGACGCTTGAGAGTTGAGTGCCTTATTTTTCCTTGTTCACAACCTAAGTAGTTGGTAGGGATAATACTATTTGTGTTGTCTTTTCCTTTCTACTAACCATGTCAGGAAAAACCAGAGGCAGCGGCCAAGGAAACGAGGACACACCTACAGATTTCAATGACTGTGTTTCTAAGAATAAGCTTCGTGCCATTCTTGATGACAAGTTCAATGAGATCCTTCAACAAATCACCAATTTGACCAAGAGGATTGAAGATGTTGAACAACGACATCCTGAACCACGTCCTGAAGATGATGATGATGATCTCTCTGAGGAGGATGATGGCGACATGGAGGCTGAAGCCAAAGCTCAACGACGTGCTGAGGATGCACGTAACCGTAATCGGTTGAACTTTAACCGATGCGGTATGGGAGGTAACAACCAAGGTAATAATTATCCTTTCTCTAAAACCAAGTTTAAGATACCTCCTTTTTCTAGTTTTGCTGATCCTGAAGCATATTTAGATTGGGAGATGACTGTAGATCAAAAATTTAGCTCCTATCAAGTACTTGAAGAATATAGAGTTAGACTTGCTACTAGTGAGTTTACTAGTTTTGCTCTTTTCTAGTGGAATGATATTTGCAATAATGCTAATGCTAATGCTCAAATACCTCAAACCTAGACTGTACTTAAACGACAAATGAAATCGAGATTTGTTCCTCCATACTATCAGCGTGATCTACGATTAAAACTGCAACGTTTAAATCAAGGTAGTAAGACTGTTGAGGAATATTATCAGGAGCTTTTAATTGGTCTTGCACGTAGTAACATACAAGAGGATGAAATGGATAAGTGTTCTAGATTTTTTGGAGGTTTGCGTCGTGAAATATAGGATGTTCTTGACTATAAAGAATGGACTAGATTTTTCCAATTATATCATTATGCTATTAAAGCTGAAAGGGAAGTACATGGACGACAACCTAGGCGATCCACGACTCCATCTGTGACTCCATCCATTCCTTCACATCCAACCGAGGTGAGTAAATTTTCTAATGTGCAGACACCACCAGCGCCTGTAAAGAAGAGTTCTCCTATCACACCTTCTAGTGGATCTACTATACATTCCTCTAGCAGCTCTTCTAAAGTTGTGTGCCACCGCTGCAAGGGCATGGGACATATTGCTAAAGAATGCCCCAACAAACACGCATATATTGCTACTGATGATGGTGGGTATGCTAGTGCTAGTGATGAAGAGAATGAATTTGCACTTGCAACTGATCTTTATGCAGATAAATTTGCGGATAGTGCTGAAAATCCTGATGAGGTAATTGATAGTGTGGCATGCACTGCAGACTACAAATCAATCCTTGTTCAGCGTGTTTTGAGTACATAAGTTGAGCCAGTAGACAAGCTACAATGCCATAATTTGTTTCAAATGTTCCTCATTATCAATAATTTCTATGTTCGTGCTATAATTGATGGAGGGAGTAGCAATAACTTGGTAAGTTCTGAGCTTGTCAAGACTCTTGGTTTATCTACACGTGCTCTTCCACATTCATACCATGTTCAGTGGTTCAACAATAGTGGTAAGGCAAAGGTAACACAATCTGCTCGTGTGCATTTTTCTATCAGGTCATACCATGATTATGCTAATTTTGATGTCGTGCCTATGCAAGCTTGTTCACTTTTGTTAGGCCGCCCTTGGCAATATGATAATAATGTTGTACATCATGGTAGGCAAAATAGATATACTTTTATGTTTAAAGGAAAGACCATTGCTTTACTTCCTTTAACACCTGCTGAAATTGTGCAATATGAAAACGAACTTGCTGAAAAGAAAAATAAAGACCATGATAAAGACTTTAGCAAACCAACAATTGAACCATCAAGTAACATGAAAGAAGTTTTATTTGCTCTTAAATCTGTTCTTGCTGATCATGATGAACCTTGTTATGCTTTAACTTGTACATCGTCTATATGTCCACCTGGTCCTGCTTCCAGTGCTATGCCTCTTGTTGGTACTAACCTTTTGTAGGAGGAGGATGAATTCCTAGCTAGGAAGCCACCATGGCAGCCGCCTTTGCGAAGGATTGGGCGCCAAGATAAACGTCTTCTTCCAGAGCCATCGTTGCTGTCATCCAATGGAGGAGATGATCTACTTCAGTCGAGGACGACTTCAATTCAAGAAAGGGAGGATGATGAGGACATCACTTCTTCATCACATACAAGCCAAGGAGAGGAGGAGGACCCGCATGGGCATCCAATTCATCTTTCTCATGGTGGAGGCCCAGTCCAACTAAAGTTGGAGCCCATCTCGGGCTCTAGGACTACTGCCTTAAACTGGTCACCCAGGACATATCCGGACTCCGTTTTCGACGATCCACGTATGGTTGGAAAGCTAATTTGGTAAGGAAGCCAATCCAAGTGGTTTCACATCAAAATACCTTCGGAATCAATGGTAATTGTTGAAACAAGTCAGCATCCAGAATCTGTCAGGGTGCTACGACACTGTCTTTTGGTCCGTTGGACCGTGTATCGTGTTTGGGCCCATTAGGGGGCGCGTCCAGGGGGTGACGCCCAAGACTCTATAAATAGCAGCCGTCGCTCTCCTTAGGGTTTGGGTTTTGTTTAGTTCTTGATTTCCTTATGAAACAGACATCGTTTTGCTGCAACTGTACCGCCAAGGCTGCTTGCTGTGAACTAGGACCCCAGTTCTTGATCTTGTTCGCCTGTGGCGATTAGTCCTTTCAAATATAGACTTGAACTCCTTCTCGTTATCATAAGCCTCATATTTATTTGCAATTTTAGATTGCGTTCATCCCGTTCTTTCTTGTGTTCTTGATTCGCTTGTAGGAAAGCCTTCTCGGCAAGGTCAATCGCGTTCGCGTGGTTGATAACCAACGGAGCAGTGGTGTAATGGTTGTGGGGGTCTAAATCAGTCTTGGTTTGAAGCCTAGATTGTGAACATTGAGTCACCACCAATCGACGCTATCATACCTTTCAGAAGATCGGGCCTAGTCTACATCAGCATTGAGCAAGGTTCTAGTAGCAAAGGCAAGCAAGTGGTTGAGTCCAACAACTATGATGAGTATGTCAAGATCAAGAATGAAAATGAGAAGCTCAAGAAAGATCTTGAAAAGCTATCAACCACCAACACTATTGTGATAGAGAACCTTGACCATGATAGTGATCTAGCTCTTGAGAATGAGATGCTCAAAGAAGAGAACAAGAGACTAAAGAAGGAGAAAATCATGATGAACTCAAAGAAGAGAACAAGAAGCTCAAGTTAGAAAAAGAACATCTCAAGACTGGCTTGAGCAAGTTTACAAGAGGTTAACATCTTCAAAGTGAGCTACTCAAGAACACCGTCATAAAGATGGATATAAGTGGAATTGGGTATTTGGCACATCAAGAGAAGAAGACTCAAGCTCAACACCAACAACAACACAAGTCAAAGCCAAATCCAAAGAGGTGTTGTCGATGTTTCACCACCGATAGCCTGCCACGGGGGTACCCGGAGCAGTTTGTTCGGGCTTCAGCGTATGCAGAACTCGATGGTACACGCAAGAGACAAATGACTTATCCTGGTTCGGACCCTCGATCGTTGATCGAGTAACAGTCCTACGTCCAGCCGGTGTTAGCCTCTACGTTGGATTGATTATGAGGTGTCGTACAATTATTGTTCTGTTGTTGTCTTCCCCAGGAGCCCTACCCTCCTTTATATAGTCAGGAGGCCAGAGTCCTAGTCAGTTTACAATGAAAGTTCCTAGTAGGATTACTGAATAGTACTACTACTAAGATTACATGGGAAGAATTCTAGTTAGACTAGATCTTCTCTCTCCCTTGCGGGGTATCCTGTGGGTCCTGCATCGACAAGCCCCCGAGCACTTCATGGTTGAGCTCTGAAAGTCTCGTTTTGCTCCTTCGGGTCTTGTTGAGTAGGAACAAACGTCATCCAAGTGCTTTCTGGAGTGAAACCTTGTAGCGCTTCTTGGGATCTTCGAGTGGTGAGTGCTTTTTGAAGAAAAAGTACATCCATCTGGTTGTAGCCCCTGAGCCTCTTGCTATTTGGAACAAGGAGCTAGAGGATCTTGTCTCGAAGTTGCTCTGATTGTTCGTTGAAGTTTTATCAAAAAGAACTCGAATATGGCTCGTTCCGGGTTCTTTTTGTCGTAATGTCTTGAAGTGATCTGCGTTGAGGAAGTCTTTTGGTGACGTGCGCTTTTTCGAAGAAAAAGTGCACTCACTGAGTGTAGCCCTCGAGCCTCTTGCTATTTGGAACAAAAAGTTGGAGGGTCTTGAATCTTTATGTTGTTTGAAAATTTGTGTTCTGAAGTAGTCCCCGAGACTTGGATTATGTCATCATCCGAGTAGTTTTGCGGCATCTTTCCGAAGCAGCCCTTTAGTCTTGGATTAAACCATCATCCGAGTAGTTTCGCGGCATCCAGCCTCCGAGCTTATGTCCGGGTTCTTTCTTTTTTTTCGGAAAGAACTCGGTTACATGGCCTTGGCATACTCTCCGCTAGTCTTCTTTTGTCGGATGTAGTTGTGTGGAGTTGGTTGGGTGTAAATGCTGTTTGTTGATGGGTTGTACCGTGGTGGTATATCCTTCTGAATATGCTTGTCCTTGGTCAGTGTTCCTTCACGCTTGAGTCCTTTTTCATTGAGTTCTATCTTTTCACTATTTCCTTTGTCCGGTCTTTACCTTTGGTGCTCCCGGTTCATGTGCACTGCTCTTTTGGTCTATAAATACCCTCCTGTGGTGCTTGTTTTTGAATCATTGAGCATTCTGTTGTGTGGCCTGAAGTCTTTGTTGTCATGGATATGGTAGTTTGTGAAGTTGAGCAGCTCCCGGGCGTATCTTGTAGTTGTTGTGTATCTCATCATAGCTGGAGGAAGTCTTGTGATAGGGGTTAGAGGTAGACTAATCCCGCAGTGGCGTTGCATCAGGAAGTTGGTGGCGGTAGTTGGAGGAAGTCTTGTGATGTGGGCTTCGTCCCTTCATCCGGCAGTTCTTGGCTGGCGCTCTTTGTCTGCCCTGCGGCTGTCCGGTGCAGATCAACACCTGATCCTGCATCACATCGGGCTTGGGTAGACAGATGCCTGCCAGCCTCCTTTGGTCCATGCTTTCCTGCTGTGCTGCTGATTTCTGTCTTGGATGCACTGTGTTCGTCCTTTGAAGAAAATAGTGTATCCGAGGGCGGTTTGTTTTACCTGGTAGCAAATTGGAACACGTAGTCGTTCTAGAGCCTAGCTATGTCCGGGTTCCTCTTTGCTACCTTGCTTGTTGTAGTACCGAGTTCGTCGGGTCTTGTAAGATGTGTAATCTTGTACTTCTTGATTTCATTTGTAATAAAAAAGATTCTTGCCTTCTTAGTTGCCATGCTTTCTCCTGCTGTATTGCTTATGGAATTTCCGAGTTCTTTTTATCAAGAACCAGGTTCTTTTGTTCCTTCAGAAGTTACCCTCCCTTTCTTCTTTGAGGATGGGTTGTTCTTGCAGTTATCTGATGGCTCCGCAGTAGTGCTGGATGGATAAGTCTGAAATCTGCCCGTTGGATTGTACCGTTGTGTGGATTTGTGCCCTCCGTCGTTTTAGCTGCGTCGGTAAATGGACCGTTGCGTTCTCACACGGTGTTTTAACGGGCCTGGTGGGCCATTTCTAACGCTATAAAATTTATTTATAGATCCTTCGTCCTCTTTTTCTTTACTGCCTTTCTTTTGCCTTCAAACCCTAGCTCTTAATCATCCGCCGTCGCCATTGCCGCCACCGTCCTTAGCGCCGCCATCTAGGTTTTCTTTTTCCTCTGATTTCTTTTTGCCTTCGTTAGTACATGGGCAAGAAGAAAACCGCCAGTAAGTCCCAGTCTTCTTTCGTGGACGAGGAGTCTTCACTCTCCTTGATCGAGAATTAGGAGTTTGTTGCCATGAGGGCCGCCCAGAAGTTTTGGCCAGCTCCGACAACCACTAAAGCATAGCTTCGTGAGCTTGTCAGCGATAGCTTGATCTAGGGCTAGGCTTTTGCTGAATGAAGAGTTCCAGGCGAGCATCGAGTTCCTGTTCTAGTTCCTGGTGAGATCGTTCTTTTTGTCTCATTCATTCGCGCTGGACTTTGTCTTACCGCCTCCGCTTTTCTTCACCAATTTCTTGATTATTTTGGGATTTGCCTAAACCACCTTGCTCCTAATGCAGTTCTTCACCTTTCTGTCTTTGTTCATCTTTGCGAAGCTTTCCTTGGAATTCCCCCTTCTCTTTCTCTGTTTTGTTACTTCTTTCGCCTGAAACCCCAACCCCGCCGTGAGGAAACCAGCGTTCTTGGCGGTTGCGGGATTCAGTTTCGCCAGGGTCTTAAGAGCAAGTTCTTTGATTATGACCTGGTTGATTCTGTAAAAGATTGGCGTGTCGACTGGTTTTATGCTGCCAATTTGATCCCTTCCCTTGTCGTCCACTCTGGATCTGGTCCTATGGTGAATGACCGATGGGATAAGAAACTTGAGTCACCTACTGAGATTCAAGTGATCCAGCCATTCCTTGATAGGATTAGCACGCTGAAACAACAGGGTTTAACCGGTTTCGGTATTGTTTCGAGTTTTCTTCGTCGTCGAGTTCAGCCTTTGAAAGAGCGGGAGCACCTTGGCTTCGAGTATTCTGGGGCCGAGGATCCTTCACGCATGGTCCCAGCTCTTGAGCTGACCGATGAGGAGGTACTCGAGCGTCTCCAGAAGATGTTGAAAGGAGTGAGCGTTGTTCCTCTTGCTGTCTCCGAGTTCTCTGCCAACAACCCGCCCCCAGCTGTGAGTTGTTTATCTCTTTGTTTAGGTACTTTATGTACTCTTGCTGCATCCATTTTTGCTTAGCTTTTCCTTGTCTTGCTATTTTATCCTTTTTCATAGGAGCTTGGGCGAAACTTTGTTGACCTGATCCCTCTTGATGTTCTCCCTGCCATGGCGGAGACTGGGGATAAACTTGCTAGAACTTCCATAACTAGTAAGTTCCCAACCTCCACAGCGCTTCCTGGAGTTTCTTCCGAATTTGTTGATGTATATGAAGAATATGTTCCTCATCTAGTCCCTCGCGGTCCTCGTAGTGTCCCAAAGAGGGGGCAAACGGATGGGTCTTCATCTAGCCTGCCTGTCTCCAAGAAGTCTTGCAAACCAAGTAGTCTCTTAGGTACTCTAGTTGTTGCTAGCATGCTCTTAGGTGAGCACATTTAATACTCTTTGTTCCTTTGTTTTCCTGTTTTTCTCTTGAACCGAGTACTTTTTATTCTTTTTTCAGCAGGTGCTCTGGTTTCCTTGGTTGAGGGAGAGGAGGATGACGAAGTACCCCTCATCATGCGGTGGTGAGTTGTTTTCATATTCCTGTTGCATTGAATTTCTCTTCTTTGTCTTGACTTTTAGTCTTGAACTTTTTTGAAGTAACCGGACGTCGGGTACGAGCTCTTCTGAGGCTCCCGCGCCGACTTCTTCTGAAGCTCCGGTGTCGAGTTCTTTGGTAGCCTCGGTACCGAGCTCTACCGCTCCTCTAGTGTAGAGTTCTTCCATGGCTCCAGCCCCGGCTTCTTCCGTGGCTCCGGTATCTGCTATCCCGCTCCCATCGTCGGGTGGCGGGGATGTTTTTGCCGTCGTGGTCCCCCCTGCGAGGCCTTCTTTTGGCTTCGCGAAGAAGAAAGTGGCTGGGTGAGTAGATTCTGGCTTCATCCTTTTGCTTCTGTCTTCCTTCTTCTGGTTCTCATCGGTGATTTCTTTTATCAATTTTCAGTCTTTCGTCTTCTCTCGTTTCTTCATCGACTTCTTCTCAGCTTTCCGACGTGCCATTGAGTTCCGAGCCTTAGGACTCGCAACATACTGTTGGTGAAGTTGCTGTGGGGGCTTTGGAGCTACCTGGCAAAGTTGCGGACTTGGCTGCCCCGGAGGTGACTGTGGCCGTCGCATCGGGTCCTTCTAAGGGATTGGCTTTGGCTTCCCGGGAGGTTGCTTTGGTCGTTCCTTCTTCGCCCCAGCCGGCCTCTCCTTCCCCTTCTCTCGCTTCCGGTGGTCCCTCTTTTACCGATGACGTGGTGCAACAGTTCGATGCCACCCATCGGCTATCGGAGCTGACCGTAGCCTGGGGGAGCTTGGCATCCTCTGTGACTTCTTTCGGGGAGAAGCTTCACGTAAGTTTTTCTGAGATTCTTTCTTAGGCCATTTGTTTTGCCTTCGTCCTTACGCCTTATTTTTCTCTGTCTTTAATTGTTTAGACTTTCTCTCGTGACCATACCGGCTTCTTATTTTCGTCTGAAACCAAGAAGAAGTTGTCCTCCGAGGTAAGTTCTCTGAAGACTGACCTTGACCTCCTCCGGGCCGAGTTGGAGACTGAGCGTAAGTCACATCAAAAAGAGGAAAAGGCTCTCCGTGCCCGGGTGATAGAGGTAGAGAAACAGAGAGACACTGTTGCCCAGGAGTTGGAGAAACAGAAAGATGCTGCTATTCGGGAGGCTTCAAAGAACTCGGAGGCCATGAAGAGCTTGGAAGCCGTGAAGAAAGAATGTAAAGGTATTCCGGGTTCTCTTTGTTTGTTTTAGTATTCAAACCTTTCCCTCCTGCTGACTTGTTGTTTGGTGTCTTGTCCAGCTCTCCGAGTTGAAGGAAAAAAGCTCTCGGAGGGCATTGATGAAATGAAGACTCTTGTTCGTACAAGTCATAACAAGGCTGAGGAGGTAATTACTCATGCTGAAGAAGAACTTGCACTTGCTAAGTTGATCAGGCGTGGAGCTGATAAAGATCTTGTGCAGGCCCAAAAAACTATTGAAGACTTGTCTGGGAAGCTGGCGACGGCTACTGAAAATTGGAACGTTTTGTGGAAATCCTTTCGTTCAGTAGCTGATGTTCTCTGGACTCCAGTGGATGACGGGCAATCTTGGGCTCAGTTCATTCCTCGGATTCCGACTCGTTTCCAAGAGTTCGTGAAGAAGTGCGCTCAAGTATGTACCAAGAATGTGCTGGCCTAGGTCCGGGTCCTTGCTCCAGAGGCGCCTCTGTCCAAGATAGCAGAGGAAGCTGATAGCCAAGAATACCTTGATGTCGTTGAGAGGATGGAGCCTGAGGTCGAAGGTTTAGCCAGTAGGGTTGTAGACAGTCTTAATATTGATATTTCCCTTCCTGATGACAATGCCTGATCCAATTGACCAGCCTCTTATAATATTACACTCCTCTTCAAATGAAGATTCTTTATTTTTGTTGATGTATTCTTTGCCCGGGTGTGGTCGGAGTTACTTGACTTGCTGAGTACTTTGTCCCGTTTTCGTCTCTGCCCTGTAAACAACTCTGTGCGTTATCCTGATGAAATCCCTCAATTTGTCGAGTACTTTTCTTTTCTTCCTCTTTTGTGATCCGTCGAGTGCTTTGTCCACGCTATGACTTGTTAGATGTAGATCTTTGTGTTGACAACCTTTCGTCTGCGCTATGTAAAATGACTCGGCATAGAATGTTGCCTTTGTAACAGAACCGCCCAATTTATACAAGATCAAGTACAGCTGTCCCCGCTAACACGTTGACACGCGCATACTTTCACTCATATAAACCCGGTAGTCCGCCGAGTGTCCCGAAAGACCTCGGTAAATCAACATCACAACCAAGATCGCGTGATTAAGCAAATACACATCACATACGCAGGGTTGCAGCGGAAAATAATATTACAAATGGATTCACAAATAATAGTACAAGTTTGGGTTTCAAAACCAATTAGTGAAAACAACATAGCTTTCAAAAGATTACATTAATATATGTTCCAAATACATTGCTAGCATAAGTGACATCATCCGACAAAAGCATATAGATGAGAAGTAACTATAGAATCACCGAGCCCATCGGCGGTTAGCCACCATCTTCACAGGCCAAGAACTTCACCTGCAACATGGTGGGATAAACCCTGAGTACGAGAAGGTACTCAGCCAGACTTACCCGTCGGAAACCAAAACAAATGACACCAAGGGTAATGCAAGGCTTATGAGGTGGGCTAGCTTGACACATTTGCATAAAAGAGCTTATGAGCATAGTAACCAATTTAAACTTAGCATCAAGCTTATCATCATTTACCTGTCCACTAGATTAGCACCTGTACTAGAGCACTCACTTATTAGGAGCAATCAATATTAACCATAGCAGGTATAATAAGGCTGTCATCATCATATCATCATTTCCGAACCATTAGGTTATTTAGTGTATCTACATTGGAGATAAGCCCGTCAAGTTCTCACTAACCGGGAGAGACGGCGACTCGAATCGAATTACAACTCAGCTGAGGGGGTATTCCTAACTCTCACCCTGGCATACTTTGCAAGGGTAGCCGTGGGTCACCTTTGGGACAACTCAGGAACCAAATTCGCGGGTTCGATCAGCGCCAGCACTCTCAGGGATTACCCTTCTGCCAGGACGATCAGGACTTTTAAATCACCTGCCCTTGGACTCACGCCTACGGCTCCCTTCCGAGGCGCACTTTATACTTATCGACTCCCGGCCTGAGGTGAGCTACTCGGCTTCGTGGTCGGTCTCCAGACCCGGCCAACTAAGAGAGAGGCATGCGTTCAACATGAACAGGAAAGGCTCCAAGATTCAGTCCTTAAGCGACACAGACGGAGTCACTACAAACCGGCAAGCCTCCGTCCGGTCTTCATTTCAAATTAAGACTGGTTCTTTTCCACGATAGCAAATATAGCCAACCGTGCCATATGTATCTTCCTATCTCTCGCAGGTGACAGGAAATCACCCGACTTCTACCGTGTTTGAGCAGGGCTAAGCACTACACGAGCCTGAGCTACATAGGATTCAGGGTATCAATATCTGGACAAGGATTGGATAACCAATGCAGCAAGTGTTTGCATCCAACACCTAAACTTAATGCAACAATATATATATGTAACAATAATACTTTAACTGCATTTCGGAAATTAGGAGGCTTAATATGCTGCGGGGCTTGCCTGGGATCCCACACTGAGTCAGTGTTAGTTAGACGACACTCGCTAAGTGAGCATCTCCCGTCCTAGCACTTGTCCAGTCCTTCCACCTTCGGGATAGGTCCATCAAACGCCGTCTCCAGGTTTGGCTCCAACATCTCATCCTTCACGTGGTGCATCTAGCGTACCTAGATGAGATGCAAGATGCAAGTGCATGAATATGAAGAATAGTACCATGAGACGCATCACAAATAGCAAGCAAGACAAGCATCGTTTACACTAAACACACTTAAGTACTTTGTGATGCTTAACTTAACATCACACAATCTATCATGCTAAGATAACAAAGAATATTATACATGGCACATAAGTCTCACAAGATCTCAGGTGTATTTAACTTAATTACCAAGGACGTGAACCACACTTAGCAACATGCAAAGCAAGTCAAGGTGAAGCAACAACTATAACCGGAATATGCCAATTTCTGGACTTGCAAATAGCAGCTTCATAAATCAATCATATCTGGAGTTTTATAAATCCAAATGATATAAAACAAGACATTCTGGAAAGCTTAGGAAATTATCCACATTTCATCTTTAATCATCTCAGCATGATTCCCAAGTTATCATGACCAAACATGCTAATCTTTTAAGTCTGCGCAGAATGTAATCAAAATCTGGCAGTAGACTTATTAAGCATGCAACTCCTAAACTATCAGACCTAGGATCATGAAAATTTAACACAAGCAAGATAAGATAATCATCTACGACTTTTGTATTTACCAAAACTACAGTAAACATCATTTACACCATGAAACTAGTTGCACAAGTAACACTTGCACCAGCAGCCTAAATAGCAGAGGCACAGCTATGGACAGAAAACTTATAGGAACTTTAGAGAAGCATAAATGGAGTTCTAGACCTCCGACAAACATGATTCTTAACTTTATGGAAAGCTTATAAAGTTACCTACAACTTTCTTATTATCATCTTAAGATGATTTCATAGTTAACAAGGTCAATTAAACCAAGGAAGACATCTATATCCAAAACATGAACAGAAACTGATATGCTACTTTAAACAGCTATAAGTTGAGTTCCACATGTCCAATAAATATGGTTCTGGAATTTTTCGAAAGCTTAACAAATTTTGAACAACTTTGCTATAAACATCTAGAACTAATTCTGCTACTAACAAGGTCACACATGGCACACAAAGCAACCCTGTCTGGGTTTGGGCAGAAACTGCCACAGTACTTTAAACAACTATAGCTAAACACATACTTAACCAAAAATTGTGCTCTTTAGCTTTTTGAAAAGCTTATGAAAATTACTACAACTCATTTATTATCAACAAGGCATGATTCATAACTTAACTGAGCCAAACAATGCATACATGCAGAACTGTCCAGAATAGAAGCAAAGCAGCATATGTCATTTGTTATTTTTCATATCTCTAAATTGATCAAGCCTAAAATCCTGAAATTTTTACCACACATCAAACATCACATGAGTAGCATGCCACAAAAATTTCACTTCATTTGGAGCCCTACAACTGCAGTTATGAAAAAGACAAATACAACTAGAATTAAAAACCTAGAGGCATAAATCTATTTTTACAGCTAAAACTTTAACTGAAACATGACATATTATAGATCTACTGCTTAGACAATTTCACAAGGATTCCAAAAAGTCCTCATTTGCTATTTTACGAATTTCCTATGATTTACTATGAAGTTTCAAAGTTTTACCCGATTTACAACAAATAGGTCCTCGGAAGCACTATTCACTTGAGTCAATGACATTGCAGTTAGGCCCCTGACTTTCGTCGAATTTTTGTAGGAGGTCCCCGATGGGATTTTTAACAGGGAGGTCGCCGGGGTCTCGCTGCTCCGGCCGGAGGAGGCCATGCCGTCGGCGGCTGAGGGGCGGGGGAGCACCAGGGGGCCCTTGCGCACTTGTAGGTGGCCGCCGCTTGCTTCGCGGACGCCCGACGCGGCCTGGCCACGTGAGCCAGCGACGGCCGCGGCAGCCTCTCCGGCGGCAGCGGCTGCGGGGTCGGCCGGCGAGGGATTCGGCCGGCTGGGGAGTGGCTTCCGCGTCCAAGGGGAAGGGCCACGGCGGCCAGCTTGGCGCAGCCAGCGGCAGGGGCCGGAGGTGGCTGGGCACGGTGCCTGCTGGGCGGCCAGCCATGGCAGCCTCACCGCGAGCAGCAAGGAGCGGAGGTAGAGAGCGAGAGGGGTGCTGGGAAGGCGAGAGAGGAGACGAGGGCCGCTCGGGCGCGCGGTTATGGAGGAGCAGGAGCGCGACAGAGGCAGGACACGGGCAATGGCACGCGGCCATGGTGGCGCGCGCTCTGTGCATGGCGGCCACGCCCTGGACACGCGCCCATTATGTCGAGCACGTGGCGGGTGACGAACGGGGCATGGTGGGCGACGTTTTTGGGCTTGTTCCTGGCTGATTTAGCGAATGGGCCAAAAACAAAGTTTGACCTACTCCTCATGCTCTCCAACTTTGATTAAGGGTGCTCAGCCATTAGGCTGTTGGATTAGAAGATAATTAGTACTAAACTTGATAGTGTCAGTGATTTGACAGCGACAAGCAAACATCCAAAATTGATGGTCGAAATGAAATGCAACTGGTGCCATCTTCTTGTATGTTCTTCCCCATCATGTAAGCTCCAACTTTTACATTTGGATCAACTAAAGTTGCTTAGCAAAATTTGGAGAACGCGGAATGTCATCGTCGAGGCCCAAGATTTCAGACTTAGGTCTACAAACAGCAGCAGTTTCGATCTTGTAACCTCTGTTTGCATCATCTACAAACTGAACTAGGGCATACTCCAAAAACAAACTATGTTGTACTCAAAGCAAAGAACAACTTTTATTAAAGGATCAAGGTCTGGATCAGCTCGGTTTGCAAGATATAAAGCTCCAAAGTAGGGTACCCAAAATTGAAACACCATTTTGACTTAGCCAAAATCTGAGGCTCCAGAACAGCACTTCATTGAATATTGGGAGCTCTATTTGACTAAGTTAGATACCAAACTAGCTCTTGACCATTTAACAAAGTTTGTTCTACATAAGATGAGCCACAACTTTTATTAAAGGTCCAACTCCAAAACATGCATAGAACCTATAGTTCTATTTTGACCAATGTAGGATCATGATAAAGCTTAAATTATCCTTTTTGATCCATTGGAGCATTTTCTTGGCATTTGCTCAATACGAACCTTTCATGACTTTTGTTGTAGAGTTCAATTAGAGTCGTTTGGGCATAGTACCAAGGTTTGTTTAATGACCAATGTTTCCATTCACTTAACAGTGCAATTCCAACAAAGATATAACTTATCATTTCATGTGACTTCTTGATTCCAAACTTCACGAAACTTTTCCATGGGTCAATATAGATGGGTATTGATGTGAGACACATGAAGATATTCCAATAACACTAGTCAAGCATATATCTTGAAAAGGGCCTATATGTAAACAAATGTGCGTGGCCCAAGTTTAAGTTAGAGCTCCATCATGTGGATTTGATCTTGACACCTACATTACCACTCGACATGTCATGTTTGAGTTTAAACCCATTGCTTAACTGGTGATAAACACTTGGGGTGTTACAGCCCTCCCCCCTTAAAGGAATCGCGTCCCGAGATTCGGTGCGAAAGACTTTTAAGGGAAGAGAAACTTGTCATCCAGTTCCCAACATTAGTGATAGCATTAGGCTACTTAACTTCGAAGTATCAGAGAGGCTAAGTTGGTCACGACACTTTCTGATACTTGCTCTTCGTCGTAAGTTGCTGTCTGAAGAATTTCCTTTGTTGGCGTCCATAAAACATTGTTACATTGGAAGGAATCCAAGATAGCACTGTCCTACGTACTTCGTCCTCGATGTACGAAGAGTGATACAAGTGTAGACTAAATACTTGTAACATCCACTTCCCTAGTGGATATAGCACATGACATATGGACTTTGCACTAGACCGCAGTCTATTAACGGATATTCCTGGCAACGGTGTTATATTGGCTCCTAAGGTCTGAAAAGCAGTTCTCTACTAAAGTGGCTTGAGCACAACTTCTCATAAGGATGTGATCATAGATGGGGTAACATCCTTTGAGGGTATGAGAAGCTAGTTAACCAATATCCAAACTGGTTGTAGCGGTGCAATCACTCATATGTCAACTGATGGAAAACTACATAATGTTCCATGTGTGCAGTGCTCTTTCTCTGATAACAATACTGTATTACCTGAGTCTATTGAGTGAGCGGTGAATGTGATAGCTGACTCTGTTGACTCAGTGTTTACGACGACCATTGTTTAAAGGAATTCTCGTAGCCAAGCAGCAACAGTTATTTGAGTTGTATCTGAGGCAACCCCTTGGGTAAAACACATGGAAGACACCTTAGGCATGTCATCATTGGAGAACCATTGACGCAGAAGGATGTTAGCGAGGCTTGGAGGGCAACACAAGTTGCAAGTAATCACTAACTAGGGACTAGTTCACTACCAAGCAGGTTAAGTACAATTTGCCTTTGTGGTGCAGTTGCACAGCAAGTTGGGTTGACTTTCATCGTAGCAAAACCAGCTCTCTTAAACTATATTTGACGTCGTGGCTTCCATTCTTAGGCCAATCAATATCTCAAAAACCATAATCCAAAAATCTATGGTTTGACACCTTTCCAATTACTTTTGAATTGCAAGGGCACAATTTGACTTCTAGAACACCTTGACTGCTCACGCATTGCTGATCTAAGAGGGCAAAAGCAAGGCACATAGGGGTGCAATTAATCTTCTCAAGGTTATGGAGGGTTGTCTAACAGCAATACACCTATAAGTTGTAATTTCTTGGCATGAATTACAAACACAACCGTCTAATGCAAAGGATGATCGCAGTCACAGCAAAAATTGCAGATTCTGTACCCTTTTGTTTTCTATTCATATCTCACAAACTACTGCTCCAATATGCACAAATTTTGGTGGGCATGTAGATACATGGGTCTTCTAACTACTCACCAAAATTCAACTCAACCGGACACCGTTTGACCATCCAAACAATTCATCTACCAAAACTGCTCTGTTCTGAATTGGCAGCAAAGCGAGCCGACAAGATATCTCTTAAATCCGATGTTTTACTCAACCAATACTCAAACAACTTAAGGCATTGACTTATCCTAAGTGAGGAATGAGGTCACCAAAGTTTGAGGTCATTCCAATAATGTTCGGGTCACTAATCGTTGGCTTGAAGATGTTCGGTTTTGGTACTCTAAAATCTGGACAGATTTCTCGTGCTTCTCTTTCTTTGCTTCACACGTTGTGGTGTGTGTTCGATACTCTTGATCTCTTTGTGTAGCAGCAACAGCTCTTTTCTCTGAGGATATAGACTAAGGTTTTCCATATGTGGTCCTCAGGAAACAACTTAATTCGTTTGAGTTAGACACTAACTTGATGATGCACAAGCATTGGACTCGTGACTATGTTTTTAGGACACAAAGCATCCTCTTCATGAAGGGACTGTCCTATAGAGATAAGGAACCATTCCTATATATCCTTCGGCACTTCATCCAATAGAGTCCGAACACTTGTGTTAGTGGCACCTTGGGGCACAAAGATGCTGACTGAAACTAGGGACGTGCTTTCGCTAGCTCCTACATAGCCGATACAATGTCTTGTACTATCTGTGCAATTGTCCAAGATGGAATTGACTTGATAGCACAGGTTTTGGAAAACAAGGCAGTAGTTGCATTGCCAAATGACTTGTTGTTTCGTTGCTTACATTGCTCTGCGAGACATAGCCTTCATAATTAGCAAAAGTTGTCACCTAGCTGGAGGTTAAGCTTCCGACTAGTAACTAATCAGTTGTCTCTCAACACTCAAAGTTCCAATTTCTTACTCTTGATCACGACAATAATTGTAATCAAGGCACAAACAGACGGTCGCCATCGAAGTCAGCAGACAAGGGGTCACACTAGAGATGATTGATCTCGACTGTGCGATCCGCATGCACATAATGATCAAGACTTGGATAGCCAGGTCATAATCATAATGTGACGTTAAATTCTTATCTGACTAACAACTTGTCCAACATTAAGTGTTATGTGCCATTTTTGATCCAATGGGGATGACATAAGTTGTTCACTAGGTGACGGACGTCATTACAGGGACCATCAAGTAGAGTCACTTGTCTACCACCTCTTGTAGTCTGTTAATGTTTATGTCAGTGACCAGTTCTTCAAAGGGTATCCTTTTTGTGACTTCAAAAGGAAGCTCTACTACTTTTGGTCTGATATATGGATCTTCGATAAGATATAGAGAGATAACCAAGGAAGAGCTCACGTGAAAATAACACATCGGTACAGTTCGGCAATGGATCATGACTAGAAACCTCGATACCAGCGCGCACCCAGCAGCACAACCATGCGTCGGCCGCCCACAAGGAGGCCCTAGGTTCCGTCGCGGCACCGTAGATCGCTAATCGTGGCACCATTACTGAACATTCAACCAAAATGAAACTTCTAGTGGCACCAATTAGATTGTAAGAACAAGCATTGTGCAAAAGAGCGATAGCAAACAAGGATAGTCACAAGGTTATGAATCAACAAGGAGGCGATCAGAAGATCAAAACACAGTGCAAAAGAACATAGCCTAATTGCCGAAGGCAACTAAGCAGGAGACTCTTGCTTAATTTCCATAAATGCCTCGTGTCCACCAAAGTGATTACCAGATAAAGATTAACATGAGATTTGGTCTTGTCGAGCAACAACATGAGATCAAGACTGATAAACATCCAGAGACTTCAACGGGTTAGAGACAAAACAAGCGAGATTCGAGGGACAGAGCCATTGCACTGACTAGAGATTCAGTTGATAAAGCAACAACATGATCTATGAGGAAGAGGTTCCAAAGCCAGGGCAGATAGCGATTAGCGTTGCACTAGCTCATCAATAAGAGAAAGAGCAATGAAGTCCAACAAAGATTTTTGAGCAAGGTCCTCCCCCATACGAGCGGGACAACCATGACACATGCAAGCATTCAAGGGAATTAAGCTTGGGCCTAAGGTCAAGCAAAGGCATGGATAAAGGTCTTCGTAGCGCAACATTCAAGGGCTAGCAACCACGTGTACAAGCTCAGGCTCCCAAGAGAGAACCTAATTGGAGACAACAACTGTGCGATTACGTAACTTGAGCGTTGTTTTAGGATAAAGCTATTTGACACTCATATGCTTACCGAGGACAAAAGGGTGACAACTACGACACTACCTAGATAACTAGCATCCACACATATATCATGTTCTTAAGCGAGCATTTTGAAACACTCAATTCGATTAGCTTAAGCGACTATTACTAAGCACAAAGCTCACACCTAACAAGTAGTCACCTACAACAACACCACTACACACAAACATGCGAACATGGTGGTAAGGTACTGTTATCTTTTATTTCCCTTTTTACTGAGTAAGTGAATATCTCTACAAAACAAGTTTTACTTAGATTTAGCAATTTAGTTTTCAAAGGGGTGAACTTTTTGTTAACTATTAACTCGTCATCTATTTCCTTTGGAAGCCAACATACGAGGCAAAGCTAATCACACACTAACTTCAAGCATAGCTATTCAAGCAGCATGGGACAAGGCATTTTGGCTAGCTTCACACAGGGAAAATAGTGACATCACATTGATCACAAGTTACTTAGCATTAGAACAAGGTGAGGGAAGCATATTTATGCACAAGCACAATCATGATGCATGCTCGTCCTATTCGTCCTCACGAAATTGCCAGCCTAAGGTGGCAATCACGTTCTATGTTGGTGGCAAAACACGTACTCTCTCGATATATAGCTAGTCGTCAGCTATATTCAATCTACGCATTCGTGGTTAGCGTACCTGTAGGCAAATTCATTGCAGCCCATCCCCATAAGAGATAAATAAGCACACAATGAAAGCAGTAAACTAAGATACTCTCCATATATACATCCCTAGATATATATACTTCAGTATCCATAGCTACCCAATAGATATACCCATAATTAAGTACCTTCATATATACATGTGTGTAACATGTAAATATTCCAGTAACCAAAGCTAACTCTCCCCTAGACCGACAATGGGACGGTCATGCTCTCACAACTCACACTTACCTGGGCGTAGAGGCAATTGATCCATACATTACCATTCAAACGAATGGCATCCATACAATAGCACGCCGTATGGACGACGAAAGTAAAAACCCCCATGTTAGTACTTAGATAGCCACCTAATAGTCCTTAACTTGGCATAAAGGAGGATGTCGCTAGCATAGTTTTGCAAATTAGTTTTGACAAATTTGCCTGTAGCTAAAGTTTTAGTTAAAATAGGCTTTTTAAAACCAAAACTTTGTTTTTAAAACAATGTACATGATAGTATTATGCTTAATCTTGCTCTGATACCAGCTGTAACAGAACCGCCCAATTTATACAAGATCAAGTACAGCTGTCCCCGCTAACACGTTGACACGCGCATACTTTCACTCATATAAACCCGGTAGTCCGCCGAGTGTCCCGAAAGACCTCGGTAAATCAACATCACAACCAAGATCGCGTGATTAAGCAAATACACATCACATACGCAGGGTTGCAGCGGAAAATAATATTACAAATGGATTCACAAATAATAGTACAAGTTTGGGTTTCAAAACCAATTAGTGAAAACAACATAGCTTTCAAAAGATTACATTAATATATGTTCCAAATACATTGCTAGCATAAGTGACATCATCCAACAAAAGCATATAGATGAGAAGTAACTATAGAATCACCGAGCCCATCGGCGGTTAGCCACCATCTTCACAGGCCAAGAACTTCACCTGCAACATGGTGGGATAAACCCTGAGTATGAGAAGGTACTCAGCCAGACTTACCCGTCGGAAACCAAAACAAATGACACCAAGGGTAATGCAAGGCTTATGAGGTGGGCTAGCTTGACACATTTGCATAAAAGAGCTTATGAGCATAGTAACCAATTTAAACTTAGCATCAAGCTTATCATCATTTACCTGTCCACTAGATTAGCACCTGTACTAGAGCACTCATTAGGAGCAATCAATATTAACCATAGCAGGTATAATAAGGCTGTCATCATCATATCATCATTTCCGAACCATTAGGTTATTTAGTGTATCTACATTGGAGATAAGCCCGTCAAGTTCTCACTAACCGGGAGAGACGGCGACTCGAATCGAATTACAACTCAGCTGAGGGGGTATTCCTAACTCTCACCCTGGCATACTTTGCAAGGGTAGCCGTGGGTCACCTTTGGGACAACTCAGAAACCAAATTCGCGGGTTCGATCAGCGCCAGCACTCTCAGGGATTACCCTTCTGCCAGGACGATCAGGACTTTTAAATCACCTGCCCTTGGACTCACGCCTACGGCTCCCTTCCGAGGCGCACTTTATACTTATCGACTCCTGGCCTGAGGTGAGCTACTCGGCTTCGTGGTCGGTCTCCAGACCCGGCCAACTAAGAGAGAGGCATGCGTTCAACATGAACAGGAAAGGCTCCAAGATTCAGTCCTTAAGCGACACAGACGGAGTCACTACAAACCGGCAAGCCTCCGTCCGGTCTTCATTTCAAATTAAGACTGGTTCTTTTCCACGATAGCAAATATAGCCAACCGTGCCATATGTATCTTCCTATCTCTCGCAGGTGACAGGAAATCACCCGACTTCTACCGTGTTTGAGCAGGGCTAAGCACTACACGAGCCTGAGCTACATAGGATTCAGGGTATCAATATCTGGACAAGGATTGGATAACCAATGCAGCAAGTGTTTGCATCCAACACCTAAACTTAATGCAACAATATATATATGTAACAATAATACTTTAACTGCATTTCGGAAATTAGGAGGCTTAATATGCTGCGGGGCTTGCCTGGGATCCCACACTGAGTCAGTGTTAGTTAGACGACACTCGCTAAGTGAGCATCTCCCGTCCTAGCACTTGTCCAGTCCTTCCACCTTCGGGATAGGTCCATCAAACGCCGTCTCCAGGTTTGGCTCCAACATCTCATCCTTCACGTGGTGCATCTAGCGTACCTAGATGAGATGCAAGATGCAAGTGCATGAATATGAAGAATAGTACCATGAGACGCATCACAAATAGCAAGCAAGACAAGCATCGTTTACACTAAACACACTTAAGTACTTTGCGATGCTTAACTTAACATCACACAATCTATCATGCTAAGATAACAAAGAATATTATACATGGCACATAAGTCTCACAAGATCTCAGGTGTATTTAACTTAATTACCAAGGACGTGAACCACACTTAGCAACATGCAAAGCAAGTCAAGGTGAAGCAACAACTATAACCGGAATATGCCAATTTCTGGACTTGCAAATAGCAGCTTCATAAATCAATCATATCTGGAGTTTTATAAATCCAAATGATATAAAACAAGACATTCTGGAAAGCTTAGGAAATTATCCACATTTCATCTTTAATCATCTCAGCATGATTCCCAAGTTATCATGACCAAACATGCTAATCTTTTAAGTCTGCGCAGAATGTAATCAAAATCTGGCAGTAGACTTATTAAGCATGCAACTCCTAAACTATCAGACCTAGGATCATGAAAATTTAACACAAGCAAGATAAGATAATCATCTACGACTTTTGTATTTACCAAAACTACAGTAAACATCATTTACACCATGAAACTAGTTGCACAAGTAACACTTGCACCAGCAGCCTAAATAGCAGAGGCACAGCTATGGACAGAAAACTTATAGGAACTTTAGAGAAGCATAAATGGAGTTCTAGACCTCCGACAAACATGATTCTTAACTTTATGGAAAGCTTATAAAGTTACCTACAACTTTCTTATTATCATCTTAAGATGATTTCATAGTTAACAAGGTCAATTAAACCAAGGAAGACATCTATATCCAAAACATGAACAGAAACTGATATGCTACTTTAAACAGCTATAAGTTGAGTTCCACATGTCCAATAAATATGGTTCTGGAATTTTTCGAAAGCTTAACAAATTTTGAACAACTTTGCTATAAACATCTAGAACTAATTCTGCTACTAACAAGGTCACACATGGCACACAAAGCAACCCTGTCTGGGTTTGGGCAGAAACTGCCACAGTACTTTAAACAACTATAGCTAAACACATACTTAACCAAAAATTGTGCTCTTTAGCTTTTTGAAAAGCTTATGAAAATTACTACAACTCATTTATTATCAACAAGGCATGATTCATAACTTAACTGAGCCAAACAATGCATACATGCAGAACTGTCCAGAATAGAAGCAAAGCAGCATATGTCATTTGTTATTTTTCATATCTCTAAATTGATCAAGCCTAAAATCCTGAAATTTTTACCACACATCAAACATCACATGAGTAGCATGCCACAAAAATTTCACTTCATTTGGAGCCCTACAACTGCAGTTATGAAAAAGACAAATACAACTAGAATTAAAAACCTAGAGGCATAAATCTATTTTTACAGCTAAAACTTTAACTGAAACATGACATATTATAGATCTACTGCTTAGACAATTTCACAAGGATTCCAAAAAGTCCTCATTTGCTATTTTACGAATTTCCTATGATTTACTATGAAGTTTCAAAGTTTTACCCGATTTACAACAAATAGGTCCTCGGAAGCACTATTCACTTGAGTCAATGACATTGCAGTTAGGCCCCTGACTTTCGTCGAATTTTTGTAGGAGGTCCCCGACGGGATTTTTAACAGGGAGGTCGCCGGGGTCTCGCTGCTCCGGCCGGAGGAGGCCATGCCGTCGGCGGCTGAGGGGCGGGGGAGCACCAGGGGGCCCTTGCGCACTTGTAGGTGGCCGCCGCTTGCTTCGCGGACGCCCGACGCGGCCTGGCCACGTGAGCCAGCGACGGCCGCGGCAGCCTCTCCGGCGGCAGCGGCTGCGGGGTCGGCCGGCGAGGGATTCGGCCGGCTGGGGAGTGGCTTCCGCGTCCAAGGGGAAGGGCCACGGCGGCCAGCTTGGCGCAGCCAGCGGCAGGGGCCGGAGGTGGCTGGGCACGGTGCCTGCTGGGCGGCCAGCCATGGCAGCCTCACCGCGAGCAGCAAGGAGCGGAGGTAGAGAGCGAGAGGGGTGCTGGGAAGGCGAGAGAGGAGACGAGGGCCGCTCGGGCGCGCGGTTATGGAGGAGCAGGAGCGCGACAGAGGCAGGACACGCGGCAATGGCACGCGGCCATGGTGGCGTGCGCTCTGTGCATGGCGGCCACGCCCTGGACACGCGCCCATTATGTCGAGCACGTGGCGGGTGACGAACGGGGCATGGTGGGCGACGTTTTTGGGCTTGTTCCTGGCTGATTTAGCGAATGGGCCAAAAACAAAGTTTGACCTACTCCTCATGCTCTCCAACTTTGATTAAGGGTGCTCAGCCATTAGGCTGTTGGATTAGAAGATAATTAGTACTAAACTTGATAGTGTCAGTGATTTGACAGCGACAAGCAAACATCCAAAATTGATGGTCGAAATGAAATGCAACTGGTGCCATCTTCTTGTATGTTCTTCCCCATCATGTAAGCTCCAACTTTTACATTTGGATCAACTAAAGTTGCTTAGCAAAATTTGGAGAACGCGGAATGTCATCGTCGAGGCCCAAGATTTCAGACTTAGGTCTACAAACAGCAGCAGTTTCGATCTTGTAACCTCTGTTTGCATCATCTACAAACTGAACTAGGGCATACTCCAAAAACAAACTATGTTGTACTCAAAGCAAAGAACAACTTTTATTAAAGGATCAAGGTCTGGATCAGCTCGGTTTGCAAGATATAAAGCTCCAAAGTAGGGTACCCAAAACTGAAACACCATTTTGACTTAGCCAAAATCTGAGGCTCCAGAACAGCACTTCATTGAATATTGGGAGCTCTATTTGACTAAGTTAGATACCAAACTAGCTCTTGACCATTTAACAAAGTTTGTTCTACATAAGATGAGCCACAACTTTTATTAAAGGTCCAACTCCAAAACATGCATAGAACCTATAGTTCTATTTTGACCAATGTAGGATCATGATAAAGCTTAAATTATCCTTTTTGATCCATTGGAGCATTTTCTTGGCATTTGCTCAATATGAACCTTTCATGACTTTTGTTGTAGAGTTCAATTAGAGTCGTTTGGGCATAGTACCAAGGTTTGTTTAATGACCAATGTTTCCATTCACTTAACAGTGCAATTCCAACAAAGATATAACTTATCATTTCATGTGACTTCTTGATTCCAAACTTCACGAAACTTTTCCATGGGTCAATATAGATGGGTATTGATGTGAGACACATGAAGATATTCCAATAACACTAGTCAAGCATATATCTTGAAAAGGGCCTATATGTAAACAAATGTGCGTGGCCCAAGTTTAAGTTAGAGCTCCATCATGTGGATTTGATCTTGACACCTACATTACCACTCGACATGTCATGTTTGAGTTTAAACCCATTGCTTAACTGGTGATAAACACTTGGGGTGTTACAGCCTTGACAAACTTTGGCATCCGAGTGCTTTCTTGAGTGGCGCTTGTGCTTTTCTGAGGAAAAAGTATTCCTATCTGGATGTAGCCCCCGAGCCTCTTGCTTTTCGGAATGAAGAGCTGGAGGGTCTTTTTAAGCTTAATTTCGGTCGACTAGTTTTAGGTGTTAGCTTTTAGCTACCCTCATCGGCGGGCTCAAGCGTCTTTTCAGCTATTTTGCTCTCGGCCGGGATGCTCAGGCATGTTTTCAGCCATTTTGCTTTTTGTTTCGGGTGTTAGCTTTTAGCTACCCTCATCAACGGGCTCAAGCGTCTTTTCAGCTATTTTGCTCTCGGCCAGGATGCTCAGGCATGTTTTCAGCCATTTTGCTTTTTGTTTCGGGTGTTAGCTTTTAGCTACCCTCATCGGCGGGCTCAAGCATCTTTTCAGCTATTTTGCTCTCGGCCGGGATGCTCAGGCATGTTTTCAGCCATTTTGCTTTTTGTTTCGGGTGTTAGCTTTTAGCTACCCTCATCAGCGGGCTCAAGCGTCTTTTTGGCTATTTTGCTCTCGGCCGGGATGCTCAGGCATGTTTTCAGCCATTTTGCTTTTTGTTTCGGGTGTTAGCTTTTAGCTACCCTCATTGGCAGGCTCAAGCGTCTTTTCAGCTATTTTGCTCTCGGCCGGGATGCTCAGGCATGTTTTCAGCCATTTTGATTTTTGTTTCGGGTGTTAGCTTTTAGCTACCCTCATCGGCGGGCTCAAGTGTCTTTTCAGCTATTTTGCTCTTGGCCGGGATGCTCAGGCATGTTTTCAGCCATTCTGCTTTTTGTTTTAGGTGTTAGCTTTTAGCTACCCTCATCGGCGGGCTCAAGCGTCTTTTCAGCTATTTTGCTCTCGGCCGGGATGCTCAGGCATGTTTTCAACCATTTTGCTTTTTGTTTCGGGTGTTAGCTTTTAGCTACCCTCATCAGCAGGCTCAAGCGTCTTTTCAGCTATTTTGCTCTCGGCCGGGATGCTTAGGCATGTTTTCAGCCATTTTGTTTTTTGTTTCGGGTGTTAGCTTTTAGCTACCCTCATCGGCGGGCTCAAGCGTCTTTTCAGCTATTTTGCTCTCGGCCGGGATGCTCAGGCTTGTTTTCAGCCATTTTGCTTTTTGTTTTGTGAAAACAACTCGTTGAAAGTCATGACAAGACATGCTGTGGATGAATATCATCTTTATTGATCATGAATATAAACTAATACATATGTTGTCGAGGAATATTGTCCTTTGTCGATTGTGAACGTTGGTCCCTTGTGGCTTGCATATCTGTTTTTTCTTGAGTTGTTTTTACGCGTAGAATCTTCTTAGCTGGCTGATGTGCCATGTATTGTTGACTTCTCTTCCATCTTCGGTTATTAACTTGTAAGTGCCTGGTCCGATGACTTTTGTGACAATGAACGGACCTTCCCATGGACTGAGTAGCTTATGTCGTCCGTCAGTTTTTTGTATCCTTCTTAGCACTAAGTCTCCGACTTGTAATGATCGAGGATGGGTACTCTTGTTGTAGTGTCATCTTAAACCTTGTAGGTATCTGGCTGATTGGAGGGTAGCGTTTATTCTGACTTCTTCTGAGCTGTCGAGTTCTAATCTTCTTGTGTGTTCTGCTTCTCCTTCATCGTATTGTTCTATCTTTGGTGATGTCCAGATCAAATCGGCAGGCAATACGGCTTCTGACCCGTAAACTAGGAAGAAGGGTGAGTAGCCTGTTGCTCTACTTATTTGAGTTCGTAGCCCCCATACTACTTTAGGTAATTCTTCAATCCATTTGGACCCATAGTCCACTAGTTCTTCATATAACCTTGGTTTTAATCCGGCTAGTATGAGTCCATTAGCCCTTTCTACTTGTCCATTGGCTTCTGGATGTGCAACAGACGCATAGTCTATACTGAAACCACAGTCTTGTGCCCAGCTTTTGAATTCTATAGCTGTGAAGGGGGAGCCTAGATCTGTGATGATTCGATTGGGCATGCCAAAGCAGTGCATAATGTCTTGGATGAACTCGACTGCTTTGGCTGCGCTGTATTTCGTGAGTGGTTTGTATTCAATCCACTTGGTGAACTTGTTGATTGCTACAAAGATGTACTCGAAGCTGCCTTTTGCTTTCTTCAGAGGTCCTACTTGATCCAGCCCCTAGCAGGAAAAAGGCCAAGCGGGTGGGATGCAGATAAGATTGTGAGCTGGCACATGGGCTTGTCTTGCAAACATTTGGCAACCTTTGCATTTTCTGACAAGTTCTTCTGCGTCTTTCAAAGCGGTTGGCCAGTAGAATTCGGTGCGAAATGCTTTGCCAACCAGTGTTCTTGAAGCGGCATGATTTCCACAGCAACCTGAGTGTATTTCGTCTAGGATCTCTTTGCCTTCTTCAAATGAGACACATTTTAGGAGTACTCCTGATGATGCTGCTCTTCTATAAAGTCTATCTCCTACTAGAACGTAGTTTTTGCTTCTGCGAACAACTTGGGTGGCTTCTGCTTTATCTACTGTCAATTTATTTTCTTTGATATAGTCGATGAAAACTTGGATCCATGAAGTGTTGATTACCAAGATCTAAACGCCTTTAGCCTGAATTTCATGGGTGTTTCACCAGGTTGTTTGATAGAGGGAACTGATAGCTCTTCTATGAATACGCCAGGTGGAACCTTCGCTCTGTCTGATCCGAGCTTGGCGAGGACATCTGCTGCAATGTTGGAATCGCGCAGGACGTGTAGAATTTCTAATCCTTGGAAATGTTTTTCAAGTTTCTGTATTTCAGCACAGTAAGCACCCATGTTTTCTTTGGTGCAATCCCAATCTTTGTTGACTTGGTTGATGACTACTGCTGAATCGCCGTATACGAGTAATCTCTTTATTCCGAGGGTAATTGCCACTCGTAGCCCATGGATGAGGGCTTCATATTCTGCTTCGTTATTTGTAGCTTGCCATAATATCTGAAGGACGTACTTGAGTTGTTTTCCTTCTAGAGAAATGAGGAGAACGCCTACACCGGCTCCGCCTAGTTTGAGTGACCCATCAAAGTACATCTTCCAGTGGTCAAGGATTGTATCTAATAAAGGCTGTTGAATCTCTATCCACTCGGCCACAAAATCGGCAAGGGCTTGAGATTTGATTGCTTTCCGCAGGGTGAAATCGATGTTAAGAGCTCCGAGTTCAACTGCCCACTTTGATATGCATCCCGTCGCATCTCTGTTGTGTAAGATGTCTCCGAGCGGGAAGTCTGTCACCACTATGATCTGGTGGCTTTCAAAATAGTGGCGAAGCTTGCGTGAAGTGATCAATAGGGCGTAGAGTAGTTTTTGCACATGTGGGTACCGTATTTTTTATTTAGATAATACTTTGCTGATGTAGTATATGGGTCGTTGTACTTTATACACGCGTCCTTCTTCTTCTCTTTCTACGACTATTGCCGTGCTGACCACAGCAGTAGTGGCCGCAATGTATAGCATCATATCTTCGTCTTTCCTTGGGGGTGTGAGAATTGGTGAGGATGTGAGGTATGCCTTAAGTTTCTTGAAAGCTTCATTGGCTTCTTCTGTCCATTCGAACTTATCTGTCTTCTTTAGTAGTTTAAAGAAAGGTAGTCCTTTTTCACCGAGCCTTGAAATGAAACGATTGAGTGCCGCCATGCAGCCCGTTAGTTTTTGCACATCTTTGATGTTTCTAGGTGGGCCCATCTCCATTATGGCTCTAATTTGCTTGGTGCTTGCTTCGATTCCGCGATGACTGACCAAGAAACCGAGTAGTTGTCCTAAAGGAACCCCAAACACACATTTGTTCGGGTTCAATTTCCATCTCCACTTTTTCAGGTTCTCGAAGGTTTGTCTTATGTCTTCAATTAGTGTATCCGGGTTCTTTGTTTTTACAACTACATCGTCCACGTATGCTTCTACGTTTTCACTGATTTGATCGCCAAGGCATGTTTGGATAGCTCTTTGGTAGGTGGCTCTAGCGTTTTTGAGTCCAAATGACATGGTCTTGTAGCAGTAGGCACCAAACGGGGTGATGAAAGATGTCTTGCTCTGGTCTTGCTCTTTTAATGCTATCTAGTGATACCCTGAATAGCAATCAAGAAAGGATAATAGGGCGGATCCTGCTGTTGAATCAACTATCTGATCAATGCGTGGCAGCCCGAACGGATCTTTTGGACAGTGCTTGTTGAGATCTATGTAATCAACACACATGCGCCATTCGTCCGTGTTCTTTTTCTGTACTAGAATTGGGTTTGCTAGCCAATCTGGATGAAGGATTTCTCTAATGAATCCGGCCGCCATTAGCTTTGTGATTTCTTTTTTAATTGTTGCCTTCTTGTCAGGTGAGAATCGTCGTAGCCATTGCTTTACAGGTTTGGAGCTTTCATTGACATCAATTCTGTGCTCAGCCAACTCTCTTGGGACACCTGGCATGTCGGCCAGTTTCCAAGCGAAGATATCTTTGTTGTCCCGAAGAAAGTTGGTGAGCGCGAGTTCCTATTTTGCCGAGAGGTGAGCACTGATGGTTGCTGTCTTGGAGGTATCGCCAGTGCCCAAGTCAATTTGCTTGACGTCGACTTCTTTTGGTGGTGCGATGATGCTGGGCTTTTTAGCCGGTATTTCTAATTCTTCTTGGCTCATCTCTGCAGCAATTGTGGCTATTTCTTTTCTTCCATTGTCGGCTTGTGCTTTGGCTGTGATTTGGATTGCCTGAACGTCGCAGTCAAAAGCACGCTTCAAATCACTTCGAAGAGAAAGGACACTGTTGGGTCCTAGCATCTTAAGCAGTAAGTACGGATAATGTGGTATTGCCATGAATTTTGCCAATGCTGGGCGTCCGAGGATTGCATGATATGACGAATCGAAGTCTGCAACCTCAAATTTGATAAACTCTGTTCGGTAGTTCGAAGGAGTTCCAAAAGTAGTGGGTAAAGTAATTTGTCCAAGTGGCATGGCTGCCTTGCCTGGTACTATGCCGTAAAAAGGTGTACTTGTTGGTGTGATCATCCCGGCGAGTTGTAGTCCCATCTTCCTTAGTGTTTCTGAAAAGATGATGTTGAGTCTGGCTCCCCCGTCGATTAGTACTTTGGTGACAGTCATACCAGCAATAGTTGGATCTAGAACCAGTGGATAATGGCCTGCGTTTCCCACACTAGTCCATTGGTCTTCTCTGGTAAATTGGATAGGATACTATGACCAATTGAGATATCTTGGTGTAGCCGGTTCTGTTGTCATGATAGTCCGTAGTGCTAGTTTTTCTTGATGTTTGCTTCTGTAATCTGGAGCCCCTGAGAAGATCACTGCTACCGTTCCCCTAGATTTTTGGAATCCTTTGTCCTCGTGGTTGTCTTCATCTTTTTTCTAATTGTCCTCTTTGGTGTTCTCCTTACTATCTTTTCTTGTGTATCGATCATTGAAAGTGTAGCAATTTCTGATGGTGTGTCTCCCATTGGGGTGCAATGGGCAACGTATGTTTTCAATGTCATCATATCTTCTGGGTTTAGAAAACTTCTTTGATTTGTCGGCCATTGCCATGGTATTGTCTGGTCTACGTTTTCTTTCTTGATGTCTGCTATTTCGATGATTTTGCTTGTCCGGGTTGTCCTGGTTGCTTCTATCCGGGAACCTCTCTCGTGTTTTTTCTTCTGCAGTAATCATCTTTTCCACTGTTCGTCTGAATTCTTCATTGTTTCTTGGATTTTCTTTGCAGAAGTCTTGAAATTGCCACCTAGCCATGATTCCGTGAGAGAAAGCTTCAATTACTTCTCGTTTGGTGATGTCATGCACTTGAGCTCGTAGTTCGCCGAATCGTCGATAGTAATTTCTGAGACTTTTGCCTCCCTTTTGCTTGAGTCCTTTCAGTTCTGCATGAGTGATTGGGTGTGTAATGATTCGTGCGAAATTTTCACAAAAAGCTCTTTGCAAGTCCTCCCAATTTCTGATAGATCCTGGATTTAATTTGTCGAACCATTGGAGGGGCATGGCTTCTAGTGCCATGGGAAAGAACAGGGTCTTGATATCGTCATCACCTCCGGCTAGTTCAATTGATTGTGAATATATTCTGAGCCATTCCCTTGGTTCAGTTTTGCCATCATACTTAGAGTGATTAGACGGTTTGAACTTGTGAGGTAATCGCACCGATGCAAGCCTGTTCGCGAAACAGGGGAATCTGTCATGTGTTCCGGCTTCTTTGAATTTGGATTCGGCACCTCCTTCTGGCCAGCTGTTGTTTTGATGGGAATAATTCTACGAGGCTGTCTGGGTAGGCACCCTACTCCTGGTCTTTCTTGGTTGTTCAAATTGGTGGCCTTAATTATGTTCCTTCCTACTTTCTCCGTTATGGCTTCCACCTGGCCCAAGTCTTTCGAAAGCGGACTTCCTTTGATTTTGATCTTCTTGCCTGTGGGTTGTTGATCTGGCGGGTAGTCTTGATTGGGCTCTCTCTTCATGCGTTCTCAGGATCGTCGATCGGAGCAAGTCCTGGAGCTGTTCATACTTCTCGCCGGGATGTGAAGTTGCTCTGAGTTCTTCTAATGCTTCTCGAATCTTATCGTAAGGCGTATTTGCCGTGCGCCTTCCTTCGACTTCTCGTTGTGATTTTCTTCTGTCGTATTCAGCCAACTCTGACTCGTATCTGATCTAGGCTTCCCTGCGCTGCCTAGCATGGTGTTGGTGCCCTTGCTTCAACTTGTTTTTTCTTTCTCTAGCTTGTTTCTGACTCTCGGTTTCTCCATCATAGCCCTGGGCAAAGGGTGATATATTGGATTCTAATTCATCTGATGACCTGACGTCAGGTGCTTCTAGTGGGTCTAAAGGTGATCGCGGACGACAAACCATGAACACCTCCCGCGTGTGAATTGCTTCGTCATAGGTGTTGTTTCCCATGCTGTCATAGTTGTTGATAATTTCAGTAGATGCTTCATGATTACAGATCGAATCCCCTTCTTGATAGGGTAGGATTGTTGTTGTTGTTGTGCCGACTAGTTGGGTTCCGCTATCTTCAAGAACGGAACCTGGCCAGTGGATGATACAGTCTTGTGATGTTATCGTTAGCACGAGACCCTCCTGGGCTCCTGTCAGTGGTATCCCAAGCATTGGATTGAAGGATCTTTCGAACTGTCCCTGATAGGATTTTGCCATGTTGTCGAGCCCAAATGGAAAAGAATTCGACTTCTTGAAAGAACTCTGAGTGTAATCCAAATTGTTTTGGGTTGTGCTCTGGAATCCTGCCGAAAAAGAACTCGGTTTCTTGAAAGAACTCGAATAAAACTTCACCTTGGACACGGAACTTGAATTCGAGTCAGATGCGCATAGCCGTGAAATCTAATTTGAATCGGATATTATGAGCTGCACGAATCTTCTGGTGAGCGGATCCATCGTAGTTGTCGAAATAGGAAATTCTTCATGATGATCTGGATCTTTGAGGAGATGGCCTTGAAGCTTGCCGTAGTTGTCCGCCTCGCAGATCCATGAGCCGAAGATGAAAGTTGATCCTGTCGGGAAGATCATGTTATCGAGGTCCATCGAGCTCTCGGATGCAAAGTCGCCGAAAGCCCCTACCTAGCGCGCCAGCTGTCGATGTTTCACCACCGATAGCCTGCCTGGAGGTACCCGGGGCAGTTTGTTCAGGCTTCAGCGTATGCAGAACTCGACGGTACACGCAAGAGACAAACGACTTATCCTGGTTCGGACCCTCGATCGTTGATCGAGTAACAGTCCTACGTCCAGCCGGCGTTAGCCTCTACGTTGGATTGATTATGAGGTGTCGTACAATTATTGTTCTGTTGTTGTCTTCCCCAGGAGCCCTGCCCTCCTTTATATAGTCAGGAGGCTAGAGTCCTAGTCGGTTTACAATAAGAGTTCCTAGTAGGATTACTGAATAGTACTACTACTAAGATTACATGGGAAGAATCCTAGTTAGACTAGATCTTCTCTCTCCCTTGTGGGGTATCCTGTGGGTCCCACATCGACAGATGTTTTGAGTGTGGACAAGAAGGTCACTTTGCCCATGAGTGTCAAACTCCACCACCATAACCCTTGCTCAAGCATGCTAGACCTTTTGCTTTCAATGCTCATTACATGCTTAGAAAGGATTCTAGTGGTAAAATGAAAGTCATGTTCTTAGGACTTCCCAACAAGAATAGGCCTAAGAAAATTTAGGTTGCAAAGTCACTTGTTGAGATAGTAAAGGGCCCTCAACAAGTTTAGGTCCCTAAACAAGCTTTATCTCTTGTGTGTAGGTGAACTACAAGACCGGTGGAAGTAATTGGGTAATTGATAGTGGTTGCACTCAACATATGACCGGTGATCCTCGTATGTTCACCTCACTAGATGAAGAAGTTGATGGTCAAAAAAGAATTATATTTGGTGATAATTCAAAGGGCAAAGTCAAAGGCTTGGGAAAAGTGGCAATATCAAATGATCATTCAATCTCAAATGTGCTATGGGTTGCTTCATTGAGCTTCAACTTGCTATCCGTTGGTCAATTGTGTGATCTTGGCTTTCAATGCTTGTTTATAGAGACTGAAGTGGTTGTATCTAAGAAAGATGATGATCAAGTTATATTCAAGGGATTTAGATACAACAACCTATATCTAGTGGATTTCATCTCTGAAGATGCTAACTTGAAGACATGCCTATTTACTAAAATCTCACTTGGGTGGCTATGGCATAGAAGACTTGCTCATGTTGGGATGGGCTCACTCAAGAAGCTTATGAAGAATAAATTGGTGAGAGGGTTGAAGGATGTGAAATTTGAGAAGGACAAGCTTTGTAGTGCATGTCAAGCCGACAAGCAAGTTGTAAACACTCATCCTACAAAAGCTTTCATATCAACAACAAGAGTGCTAGAGCTCCTTCACATGGATTTATTTGGACCAACAATTTACAAGAGTTTGGGAGAAAATCTTTATTGTCTTGTGATTGTTGATGACCACTCTAGATATACATGGGTGTTCTTCCTTCATGACAAGACCGATGTTGCATCATGTTTCAAGAAGTTTGCCAAGAGAGCAGAAAATGAGTTTGAAGTGAAGCTCAAGAAGATAAAAAGTGATAATGGAAAAGAGTTTGACAACACAAATATTGAAGCTTATTGTGATGAAGTTAGGATCAAGCATGAGGTTTCCACAACATATACTCCTCAACAAAATGGTATAGTTGAGAGAAAGAACCGGACACTTATCACACTTGCAAGAACAATGCTTGATGAGTACAATACACCCAAAGCTCTATGGGCGGAAGCTATCAATACCATATGTTATGCATCCAACCACCTATTTCTTCAAAAGTTTCTTGGTAAGACACCTTATGAGTTGCTCAATGGAAAGAAGCCAGATGTCTCATTCTTCTGGGTGTTTGGTTGTAAATGCTACATCTACAAGAAGCGGCAACACCTAGGGAAGTCAAAGACATTGTGATATTGGCTTTCTTGTTGGTTACTCATCAAAGTCCAAAGAATATCGAGTATTTAATCATACTATCGGCTTAGTTGAAGAAACATATGATGTGGAATTTGATGAATCTAACGGCTCCTAAGGAGCACATGAGAATCTTGATGATGTAGGTGATGAACCATTGAGGGAGGCTATGAAGAACATTCTGGTTGGAGACATCAAGTCCAAAGATGATATACAAGTGATTGATCCACCTTCTTCATCAAATGTGCCACCATATGGTGACAAAGATGGGAGAGTAGAAAATAAAGATACTCATGTCTCCCATGATCAAATGGTGGTACAAGCACAAGATGTTGATGCTCCACAATAAAAGCTCTAGTTTGGTTTTGGTAAATTAATGAAACCCTAAGTGCTAACCTAGTTTATCAAGTGATCTTGAGATAGGTAGCACACTCCAAGTGGTGAAGCAAATAAAGATCATAGCATGATGATGATGATGCCATGGTGATGATCAAGTTCTTGGACTTGGAAAGAAGAAAGAGAAAAACAAAAAGCTCAAGGCAAAGGTATAAACTATAGGAGCTATTTTGTTTTGGTGATCAAGACACTTAGAGAGTGTGATTACATTTAGGATTAATAGCCGTACTATTAAGAGGGGTGAAACTTGTATCAAAATGCGGTTATCAAAGTGCCACTAGATGCTCTAACTCATTGCATATGCATTTAGGATCTAGTGGAATGCTAACACCCTTGAAAATGTTTGTGAAAATATGCTAACACATATGTACAAGGTGATACACTTGGTGGTTGGCATATTTAAGCAAGGGTGAAGAAGTTAGAGATGAAAATGAGTTAGTCTCGTTGGTCACAAGGTGATCGGACGCTGATCCTAGTGGATCCAGCATGTCCGGTCAGTTGTAATAGCAGAGACGCTGGCGTCAGTCAAACGACCGGACGCTGGGTCATTCAGTGACCAGACACTAGAGGCAGGGTCCGATCCTATTGTCAGGCAGTGCACAAAGGCTAGGGTCTCTGACCGGACGCTAGCAGGGTCCAGTCGTGCATGATTGGACGCGTCCGGTGGGCAAAATACGTTTCTAGAACCTTACTGGAAATGATCGGACGCTAGTGGCTCAGCGTCTAGTCAGTTATAGCGCTGAGTCCGGTCAACTCAAGTGACCGTTGAGATCGGAACACGTGGCTATCGTCGGGAGACCGAACGCTGTGGTCCAGCGTCCGGTCAACATGACAGAAGCGTCTGGTCAGCCCACGTTGTGCCCAGTGAAGGGGTACAACCGTACAACGGCTCTATTTTGTGGGGGCTTCTATTTAAGCTCCATGGCTAGTTGAAGCTCACACCTTTGGCCATTTTCATTGACATAGCAACCTTGTGAGCTTAGCCAAAGCCCTCCCACTCATCTTCATCATTGATTCATCATCTTTATGGGATTGGGAGAGAATCCAAGTGCATTGCTTGAGTGTTTGCATCTAGAGGCACTTGGTGTTCGTGTTTTGCTATGAATTTTGCTTGTTACTCTTGGTGGTTGCTGCCACCTAGATGGCTTGGAGCAGCAAGGATCATCGAGCGGAGGGTGGTGGTTGTCTCCGGCTCCGATCGTGGTAATTGTGAGGGGTTCTTGACCTTTCCCTGGTGGAGAGCCAAAAGGTACTCTAGTGGATTGCTCATGGCTTGTGTGATCCTCACCTTGTGTTGGTTGTGCGGCAAGCCCAAATATGATGAAGATGATGTACAAGTGATTGATCCACCTTCTTCATCAAGTGTGCCACAAGATGGTGACAAAGATGGGAGAGTAGAAAATAAAGATACTCATGTCTCTCATGATCAAATGGTGGCATAAGCTCAAGTTGTTGATGCTCCACAACCTCCCCCTCAAGTGGTTGATAGAAGAAATTCACCTCTACTATAAGCTCATCCACAAGATCTCATCATAGGGAGTCATTCAAAGAGTGTAATGACTCGATCTCAAAAACTTACTTCATTTATTAAACATCACTCTTTTGTCTCTTGTGTTGAACCTAAGAATGTAGAAGAAGCTCTTCAAGATTCAGATTGGATAAATGCCATGCATGAAGAGTTGAACAACTTCACTCGCAATGAAGTTTGGACTCTTGAAGAGCGACCACAAGGTGCAAGAGTCATTGAAACAAAGTGAGTGTTCCGCAACAAGCAAGATGATCAAGGCGTTGTAGTGAGGAACAAGGCAAGACTAGTAGATAATGGGTTCTATCAAGTTGAAGGGTTAGATTTTGGGAGACCTTTGCACTGGTTGCAAGACTTGAAGCCATTCGTATCCTCCTTGCATATGCATCACATCATGAAATGAAATTATATCAAATGGATGTTAAAAGTGTATTTTTAAATGGCTTCATAAATAAACTAGTCTATATTGATTAACCTCTCAGGTTTGAAGACCCTAGATATCATAATCATGTTTATATGTTGTCCAAGGTGCTATATGGACTTAAGCAAGCCCCAAGAGCTTGGTATGAACACCTTCGGGATTTCCTCATTAAGGAGGGCTTCATCATTGGGAAAGTCGACACCATACTATTCACCAAGAAGCTTTATGGAGAAATCTTAATTTGTCAAGTATATGTTGATAATATCATCTTTGTATCATCAAATAAAGATTATTATAAATAGTTTGGTGAATTGATGTCGAAGGAGTTTGAGATGTCAATGATTAGAGAGCTTACATTCTTTCTTGGTTTTCAAGTCAAGCAAACGAGAGAAGGGATTTTCATCTCTCAAGAGAAATATACCAATGATCTTCTCAAGAGGTTCAATATGGATGAATCTAAGCCAATCAAGACACCAATGCCATCAAATGGACATCTCGACCTAGATGAGGGAGGTAAAACGGTTGATCATACTCTCTACCGCTCTATGATTGATAGCTTGTTATATTTGACCGCATCTAGGCCCAATATTATGTTTAGTGTGTATATGTGTGCTAGATTTCAAGCTAATCCTAAGGAAGCTCATTTGGTTGCTGTTAAAAGAATCCTTAGGTATCTTAAGTACACACCAAGCATTGGTCTTTGGTATCCCAAATGAATTAGATTTCAACTAGTTGGCTATTCCAATTTAGATTATGCCGGTTACAAAATTAATAGAAAAAGTACATCCGGAGGGTGCCATTTGCTTGGTAGATCACTAGTGTCTTGGTCCTCTAAGAAGCAAAATAGTGTGGCTTTGTGCACCGCCGAAGCAGAATACATTACCGTGGGTGCTTGTTGTGCATAAATATTTTACATGAAGCAAACTTTGCTAGATTATGGTGTAGTTCTAGAAAAGGTACCTCTTTTATGTGACAATGAGAGTGTGGTAAAGCTTGCTAATAATCCAGTTCAACACTCTCGCACTAAGCACATAGATATCTGCCATCACTTTCTCGCATCAAGGGGAGCTACACCCTTATATGGATGCTCCAACGAGGACTAGTGTGGAGTGGCGACTCTCCGATACCTCGGCAAAACATCACTGTGTTCCTTCTCCTCTCTTTACTTTAAGCTATACATTTGAGCAATTCATTTCTTGTCTTTACATTCTTAGAATTGCCATGCTAGAGTAGGATTGGAATCTAGGGTGCAAAACTTTTGTGCGGTAGAACAATAGGAACATATTCTTGCCACAAGGGGTGAAGTGGGCTAAGTGTAGGGTTTAATTATTGCAAAGAATTTTAGAATTAGTTCAATTCACCCCCTCCCCTCTTGGACATCTTGATCCTTTCAGCTCTATCACTTGGAATGTGCCACCTATCTTATAATCACTTTGATAAACTAGGTTAGCACATAGGGTTTCATCAATTCACCAAAACCAAACCAATGTTTTTAAGGCGTCTCCTAATCGCCAAGGCGCTCCAGGCCAGACGATTTGGCAGACGACTCACCTCAAATTCGTATGGTGTCCGCCTTAGGCCTGTGGCGTCCGAAAAACATCGCTTTGGCGTCCGATTCTTCCCAGATCGAGCAAGGCGGGCGCCATACGGGATGCTCGCGGCAGGAAAACATGGGAGCACAGGAGAAAGGATGGGGGAAAAGAGCAGTCCCACGCGCAAAGATTAGGCGCGCGTGGAGAGAGGAGCGTGGGAGAAATCAGAGAGCAGAGAGAGGAGTGCTCGCGGGGAAGACAGACCTACCTGCTCGCCCGTGTGAACGCGTTCGCCCGCACCACCGGGAGAAGCTGCTGCCGGCGAGCCTCCGCCTCAAGAATAGGCTCCTCCTCCCCCTCCCCTCTTCCCCATCTGCGCGAGGAGCAGCCACCGGCGGGCTGCTGTTTCCCTGCCACCTCCTCTGGTCCTCCATCGAGCAGGACATGAGCCGCTCTGCCTCCCCCTACCCTCTTCCCCATCCGCGCGACAGGCTGCTATTTCCCCGCCTCCTCTGTTCCTCTTCCACTATCGAGAGAGAGAGAGAGAGAGAGGTGGGCGGAGGCGGAGGGAACGGGAGGGAAGAGACAGAGATATGGGCGGAGGCAGAAGCTGCGGCGGCGGCGCAGTGCAGGAGAGACCGAGAGAGATGAAGACATGCTAGGGCTACTAGGGTGAGGGCCACATGGGCTGCTTGGTGCACATGGGCTGGGCTTCTTACTCCTCCTTTCTTTTTCTTTTTTTCCTTTCCTTTTTTCTTTATCATCTATATACTGCTCCGAGTTTGCTCAAAAAAATCTATATACTGCTCTGAGCTACTGTTTTAAAATTTCCTTTAGTTGGTAAGGCGTCGCCTCGCCTTACGCCTTACTCGCCTAAGCGTAAGGCGGTAGTCACTCGCCACGCCTCGCCTTACCGCCTTGAAAACATTGAACCAAACTAGAGCTTTCAATCTCCTCCTTTTTGGTAATTGATGACAACCCTTACACAAAGATATGAATTGAAATTTAATTGAATCCATGTTGCTTGCCCAAGCATATTTACCATGTGTAAAGAATATGGACATGTTTCATGAATCCCATATGGTAGCAATTGCTCCCCCTACATATGTGCTAAAAGTTTGGATTGTAGCTCGCACATATTCTTAGATAGGAAATATAGGAGACAATGTCTACCAAATGATGCTAAGGTATAAGAGATGGACCTTTGAAGCATGATACCAATTGGAGTGCACCTTTAAGTTCATCCTTAGCACCATGGTTAGCTCGATACCACTTGGAAATAAAAGCACTCGATAACCTATGCATGCTAGTTTTTCATTTCATCATTCAAACCTACAACTAGCATACACCACACAAGAATGGATATTGAAATTTAAAACTTGTACCATGCTAGCAAATATATGAAATACACATTCAAATGCACCATATAAGTTCATGAGCTTGCCCCCCTACTTGTGTGCTATTGATCCCCTTCCTTTGTCATATCTCTCCCCCTATGTCAAATTCTCCCCCTATCACTTACATCTTTGTTTCTCTCCCCCTTTGTTGTCTTTTCACTATCTTTGTATACTCTATTTTCTCCCCCTTTGTCATCAATGACCACAAAGGTTCAAAATGTAGATAGGTTGAGTTTATCAATGTCAATCAATGGGGTAAGGATCAATTTCCCAAATTTGGTCCAATCTAGATTATTTGCCAAGATATTTAACTAGGTTTGATCCAAGAACAAGCTTCTTCGCACCTCCAAATAAGGATTATCTTGTACCATGTTGAGTTAAACACTTAGAGCTCATTTTATAGATCAAACACTAGGTTTACAAGTCCACAAACATGTCATATGTTACCACTAGACCAAATTAAGCATAGAAGCAATAGTGGTACCATACAAATATCAAAATCATTTGATTTTGATGAATGAGCCTATTAAATGTGAAAGATAACTATATGCACTAAACAAGTCCTTAGTAAGGATGTATGCCATGTGTCGGGTTCATAAACACAGGGTCTCTCATGGACCTGCTTCCCAGCAAAAGCTCGTCCTAGCAGACAACGTTGCGAACCACACGCGACTCCTGGTCCGACCCAAAAAAACCTCACAAAAGGCTAGAAGGGCGATCCTGGCTTGCTTCTGACTCCAGCCCGTCTCTTCGATTGGAAGGCCTGGCCAAGGTGGAATGACGCTCGCTTTTGACTCTGGCCCTCCTCTCCGTTCGAAAGGCCTGGCCGAGGAGGAACGATGCTCGCTTCCAACTCTGGCCTGCCTCTCTGACTAGAAGGCCTAGCCAGCCTGCCTCTAACTTCGGTCCACCTCTCTGATCGAAAGGCCTAGCCGATGCTTATAGCTTTTCTCCGACTAGCGTAGTCGAAACCAACTGGGACCAACCGACCGGGGACACCCGCTCGGTGAGGACCTAGGAAACGAGCAGAGCAAGAAAGGTAGGGCGCTCAAGTCAACCGCAATACTAAGGACCGTACTTGTACCCCTATAGCACAGTACCAATAGTGCATGTCAAAAGGGTGCCCTGCCACCCTCTAGGCATGTCAGAGCCCCAACAGTGTTGTGGGCGTCGACATTTGCCCTACAGTGTTGTGGGTGCCCTCAACTCCCATACCAGATGAACACGGTAAAACCCCCCATATTCCTCTAGGTATCAATAGTATGGTAGGCACCGACATCTACCATACCAGGAGAAGACGATGGAACCTCACACATGCATCTAACATTAACAGCGTTGTGGGCACCTACAATCATCATTGTACCCGACGACAGAACTCTCCCTCTCTCGCTTGTAAGGCCATCCCCTTCATCTATAAAAGGGGATGCACTCTCTCCCAATGAAGAGGATCAATCTCACAAAAACATAGAGCACATGCTCGAATATTTAGCGCACATAGGAGCTCCCGTCACTCTCGGCACTTCGGTCCAGAGTCCGACCGGACCTCTTGCACCCCCCATCTTACTCCCTTTCGTTTGTAACCCCACAACAAACTTCAAGCACCTGGGCTCAGGAATAAAGTCACTAACCGACTCAAACTGGACATAGGGCATGTTGCCTAAACTAGTATAAACCCTGTGTCATTGAGTGCTAGGCCACATCCGATCATAACATACGGCAAAACTACAAATATTTACGTGTTGGTCATTTTCTGCACTAACACCATGCCAATCAACTTTTACCAAGGATTGCTCGAAGGAGAGGCATGTCATATAAGTGGGGGTGCATCAACACATATTTGAGAAATCCAATATGTTCAACTCATTCCTTAGCTTGCAAAACCTTTTCTCATCCAATGGCTTGGTGAATATATCGGTAAGTTGATCTTCGGTGCCTACACTCTCAATGCAAATGTTCCCTTTTTGTTGGTGATCTCTTATAAAATGATGGCGGACATCAATGCACTTTGTTCTTGCATGTTGAACCGGGTTGTTGGTTAACTTGATTCCACTCTCATTGTCACATAGCAATGGCACTTTCTTGAACTTGATTCCAAAGTCACTCAAGGTGGTCTTCATCCAAAGTATTTGTGCACAACAACTACCGACGGATATATATTCGGCTTTGATGGTTGATAATGCAACACTATTTTACTTCTTTGATGACCATGAAACAAGTGATCTTCCCAACAATTAACATGTGCCCGAGGTGCTCTTCCTTTCAACCTTGCATCCTGCATAATCTGAGTCAGAGTATCCAACTAGTTTAAACTTTGCTCCTTTGGGATACCACAAACCAACATTTTGTGCATGTTTCAAGTACCTCAATATTCTCTTTGTAGCCTTCAAATGACTTTCTCTTGGTAAGGCTTGAAATCTTGCACACATGCACACACTAAACATGACATCCGGCCTTGATGCGGTCACATAGAGTAGGCTTCCAATTATAGACCGATACAATTTTGATCCACCATATTTCCACTTACATCACTATCAAAGTTGCCATTTGTTCCTATTGGTGTACTAATGGCTTAGCTATCACTCATGTCAAACTTCTTGAGCATGTCTTTGATATACTTGCCTTGACTCACAAATGTACCATTCTTCAATTGCTTGATTTGAAGACCAAGAAAGCAACTTAACTCTCCAATCATGGACATTTTAAACTCATTAGCCATCATCTTTCCAAACACTTCACAAAAGTTTTGATTGGTTGATCCAAATATGATGTCATCAACATAGATTTGCAACACAAATAAGTCTTTGCCAATGTTCTTGGTGAAAAGAGTGGTGTCAACCTTGGCCATCATGAACCCTTTAGAGAGTTGAAAGTCCCTCAATCTCTCATACCATGCTCTATGTGCTTGCTTCAAGCCATACAATGCCTTCTTCAACTTGTACATATGGTCGGGCTTTTTGTCATCTTCAAAACCAGAAGGTTGCTTAACATATACTTCTTTATTGATGTAACCATTGAGAAATCCACTCTTAACATCCTGTTTACACCAAAATTTGGGAAGAAGAACGCGGGAACTCAAAACTTCCAAGATTGAGTCATCAAGGAATCGATTGCGTGAGGATAGATATCAGCTGATTCAGATACGGTACTAGAATCGGCTCTCTTCAGATGACGTCAGCACATAACAACAATAAGCTATGGTTGGCATCGGGAAAGATATGTTAGACTCTACAAAAAGGGAAAGATTAGAGTCCAAGTTATCTTAAATTAGGAATTTTTTCTCTTATACCAAAGATTGTAATGAGTCGTACTTTAGAAGGATTCATGCTTAGGCTCTAGGTATAAATATTGGACTCCGGCTATTGTAAGAAGCCTCCAATCAATCAATACAAATTATTTTTTTGGCTTTATGCCAACCCTTAGGAGTAGGAGTAGTGTAGATTTAGGTTAGTTCTTCAACAAGCAGGGCTGCATCGGTCTGGCCGACCTCCGGCTTATCTGTAAGTACCGTCATGGCTTTTGCTTTGGTTTGTAAGGCTGCATCGGTTAAGTTCGACCTCCATTGCGAGCTCTAGCATAAGCTAGTTATTGATCTTTATCTAGTTCAAGTACGGCTACATCGGTTAAGTTTGACCTCCACTGCTCGAATTAAATCAAGGTCAAGTTATCGGCTCTACCTAAGAGTGGCATCCTTTGGGTAGATTCATTAAGTTACCAATCTTGCTGATGTTCTTATTGCCATTAGTTTCAGCAACATCAACCTACCCAGTCAAGATCCATCTAGATCGGCCTCATATCCTTTTAGTCCGTTGTTTACTTTGTTACAATATGATGTTTCTTACTTTGAGCGATGGGTTATGTTTCATCGATTGTTCTACTTCAATCTTGATTATACATAGTACGCGGCTAAGGCTTGTCTGATCTTGAAGAGGTTTGTTGGCTAGTTAAATCTGGTCTATAGTTCGCTATTATGGCTGTAACGATCCGGTCGATCCCCATTGATGACACTTTAGATTGGAGGATGCTAGTTGGTAGATTCGTTTTTGATCAGGCGTGACCTTGACTGTTTGCTATGCCTGCATTGGCTAAATAGCCGATCGCCTATGCTTTAATGCCTACAATGTGTCTCCATGATTCTATTAAATGTGAATAGATCTATTTACTTTAAAGGTTTGATTTATTGTCCTTATCACAACTGCCATCGATCCGGTCGAACCCCACTATTAGAGATAGCAGGTTATGTCTGATGAGTTAACAGCTCTATCCATGTTAAATAGTTGATTGTTCATATGTTGTAGTCCCTTCTTCACCTGAATCAGCTATTTCAGCTGATTCGCTTGAGCTTTCACACATATAGCATGTCTTTCAGAAAGCCTATCAATGCATAGATGGTTTTACGGATTCTTCGGTTTTGGTTTGTTATTGTCATCATAGCTGCCATCGATCCAATCGAACCTCACTATTGATGGTAACAGATTAGATTCAGAGCATTTGTAGATCTATTTGTACTAGATAGTCAATTTATTCGCATGTTATATCCTTTCTCGTTAGATTCATCGGATCAATGCTTTACACTGACAATACCTACCTAGCTAATGATTTTTGCTTATATTTACGTGCATTGTACTTGTTAATATAAAAGCCAATCATGACCCATGAGCTTTACAGTCTGTAACAGCCGATTTCTTCATGGATTGGCTATTTAGTCAATTTTCCCATCTGGCTGCTCTCGAAGCGACACACTTGGAATTGTCTAGTAAAAAATGGCATGTTGCACCTTAAATTACTAATAAACTTTCTCTCCATGTCAATTGCAGGTCAAATTGACTGGCACACCCTCGGGAGGAATTCGTAGGATCGACTAACCCCTGTGTTGAAGCCAAGCAGATCTACAGCCTTGCTCCATCAAGCAGATCCTTCCAACTTGCCGTGTGCTTGGCGCATCGACACGTTTTTGCATCAAAACACGTTCTGGCACGCTCGGTGGGTCCCCACAATCATCATGGTGACTTACAACAACAATGACATCCTTATGGTGCCTTATGAAGTCCTACCTGATGAAGATAAAGATGTCATCAGCAAAGCTATAGAAGAATTTCATAATAAGTGTTTGTTATCTAACACCAAGACACGTGATAATAAAGTTGTTCAGAAATATTCACTACCAAGAGTTTTGATGCATGGGCAGACAGATGCAGATGAAGCTATGGATAGACATTTCTTCGTAGAAGCTATAAACAAATCAATGTTTTCCTAAACGGTAAATGGTACATGGTCGACAAGGCCTCATGTAGCGTTTAGACTGTGTACACGGTGTGTACACGGTTTTACACGGATTACACATTTTCGTATTATATTTGTAAAAATAACTATTTTGACATGTAAGTAATCATAAATCGATATATTCCTACTCCTATAACATAATAAAGAATACAAATCAGTGAATGATAGGTTAACAGCACACTCACAAACATGACAGGTAACAACACAGTTCTCAGTTCTCAGATATGACAAATGAGTGAATGGCTAAATGGCACAATCACACTCACACATAGTTCTCAGTTCTCACATGCATAGCATCATAGACACGTAGTCACACACACACATAAACACGTAGTTCTCACAATAATACATCAACATCTAAAAGTTCTTAGGAATATCTGGTAAAGATAAATTAACTAAGTGATAGAATGGTTCATGAAAAGGCCTAAGGCCTCAAGCTCAATCATCATTTGCGGTGTCATGATCTTGCTCATAACCAGTTGTGACCACTTCTTCTTGATCAGACTCAAACTCGATTTCTTCCTCCTCATTTGGTAGCTCTTCAGGTTCAGATTGGACATCCTCTTCAATCTGTCTCGGGTGAGCCAACCTTGCGCTCCTACGTAGTTTTGTTACCTCCTCAGGCCCACATGTATCTACAATTTGCTGCCATGTTAGCCCTGTAACAGCATCAACATCAGAGTTGTCATCATCTCCACCATCAACCATCCACCCTTGGGCACAAGTTGCATTTGCTGCTACTAGAGGATCTACTTTATTGTTCTTTTTTGCCTTTGCCTTTTTCTTTGAATGAAGGTTATTGAAGCGAACGTAGACAAGTTGCTCAACTCTCTCACAAGTGAGCCTGTTTCTCTTCTTGGTATGAACCTACAAATTTTAGATTCACAAGTGCACTTAAGTATTAAATTGTTGGATAGAACAAAAATAATCGCAGTTCACAACTAATTAAGATTTGGAGACTTAGTGAATTACCCCATCAAAGCAACTCCAATTTCTTTCACAGTCTGAGGAACTTGAAGTCAAAGAGAGAATCCTTATAGCCATCTTTTGTAGAGTTGGAACTTGTGTTCCATAATTTCCCCACCACTTGGCTGCACAAGTAATCAAGTATAACTGTTACAGTGTTAAACATGCAACCAGAAATTTAGATACAACATTTTAGATCTAAAATAAACTACAAACTTGCATACATAGGAAGAAATTATAATCCTTACAGCCAGCCATTGCTACAGGTTTTGCAAAGTGGCCGGTTTGATATTTGAACTTGTGCAGATATTCATTGAGGACTTGATTTTGCTTGTCATAATCACCATGATAAAAAGTTTCAACAGCTGTAAAGAACCCATCCATGACTTCCTCTTCTCCAAAGATGGAAGAATTATTGTAGCTATAATAGGGATTCAAGAAGTATGCAACTAAGTGCAAAGGACTATCCAACCTGCCCTTCATCTTCTCATCAATGATTTCTATGATATTGTTGTATAGATTGAGAGTCCCAGCCTTGTCAATATTCCCTAAGCCCACCATGATCTCTTTCTTAGCCTTAAGAATGTCTCCATAAAGAAAAGCCATTGATGGCTTCACATCCCCATCAACCATGCGAAGTACTTTGACCAATGGCTCAAATACTCTCAAACAAAGAGCAACACCAGCCCAAAAATTAGGTTTCACCAAAGTGGCTGTGGCCTGCACACCTTTTGGGGTCTTCTTGACATGACTGATTGTCTCCCATTCCTCACTTTGAGACATTGCCCTTAGCTCATTCTTCTTCTCATACAAGCTTTGTAAGGTGAGAAAAGAGGAAGCAAATCTAGTAACACCAGGCCTAATGATGTCTCTCTTTTTTGTGAATTTCCTCATCAAAGCCAATGTTTTATGGTGTGCATAGATAAAGATGGTCAGTGCCTTTGCTTGATCAATGATGGTCTTGAATCTTTTCAGTTTCCCAATGCCTTCAAGCATCAAATTGAGAGTATGTGTTGCACATGAGCTCCAAAATATATTGGGCCTCTTCACAGACAATAGGGCTTTCGCTGCCATGTTGTTGGAGGCATTATCTGTGACTACTTGCACCACCTTTTCAGCACCTATTTTCTCAATACAACTGTCCACATACTGAAAGATGAATTCTCCAGTATGGGACTCAGCTGAGGCCTCCTTTGATTCCAAAAAGTTGTACCAATGCTGCAATTGACACACATATTCATTATGCTTCTCCTCTTCTGATCTGTCCATGCATCAGTCATAATGGAGCACCCATTTTTGGCCCATTCTTGCTCTTGTAGCTTCAGCAATTTCTTTGTGTCCTCCACTTCCTCATACAATAATTTCTCCCGCGGCTCATGCTGATTTGGTTTCTGTCCACCAGGGCCAAAGCGTCCAGTAGCTTCTAGCAATTGGTCAAACTCTTCATTGTTGATGGCATGGAAAGGTATTCCTAAAATTTACAAGAATTCAAGGTTAGACATTAGAAACAAATAATTCAGCAAGGTTAGGACTCCAGAAATTTACAACATTTATTTCAGTAATGGAGCAATGGACCAGTTTATTACCATGCACATACACCCATCTTGCAATATATCTCTTCAAGGCATGCATTCTCTCTTTCCATAATGCTTCAGTGATTCTTTGTTGCCTCACCAGTTTTGTGTTGCTCAATGAGCTAGAATCCATAGGCAATGTAAACTTATCCATAGGCCCCAACTTGTGTTGTGTTGAGTCTCCAACATCATCAAGCCCTTCTCCATTGATGGTGGTATCTTCAACATCTGGACCATCATCAAGGATCACAACATCCCTGACATCTTGCTTCTCCTCCTGCCTTGCCTTCTTAGCTTGTTTCGAGTCATCAACAGCTTTCTTGCACTTGTCTATGGCCTCAGGCGGTGCCTTGAAGCAAGGTCTAACCTCACCACGAATCCCACCGACATGTTGCTTCAACCTATATATCCCCGCCCTCACAACAAGATCACAGAACTTGCACTTGATCACATTCAGGTTGTTAGGGTCCACCAGGACTCCATAGTCCCACCCAATGTCACCTGAGTTCCTCTTGAGGCTACTGTTGGGGTTTATGGAAGGAACAGATGCAGCTGAAGACATCCTGAAAACAGCATAGCACAAATTATAAATTATTAGTATAGGTGTACACTGTACAGCACAGGGCACAAGAACATTCATGTAAACTGTAAAGTACAGAATAGAGCCATTGCCACAGAACAATAGGTGACAAGAAGCATCTAACTGCGTACTTGCTATATTCATATTTCAAACTTTCAGAATTAGAAACCTAAATGCCAGATCTAATAGCCTAAGTGCATAATAAAATAATAACACGGCCATAGCTAACATAATTAAGTGATTTAATTTAACAAATGCATCTGGAACTGTAGCATACAAAGCAATTCTTGCAATCCCTTTCTCTATTCTTTAAACTTTTTTTCTAAACAAAAATCTCTATTCTTTACAAGAGCACACAGTATTTATTTCTGGAGAACAAAACAACACCAGCCTACTAGTACGCACATGCTAGAGCACAGCATATATGAGTTGATTTCTATAGAAAAGAATGGAACATTAGTACTAGTCTGCATCTACACACGCTGGAGCATATATGATATATCAATTGATTTTTGGAGAGGAGAAGGGAGCTCTAGTACTAGTAGTCTAGTATGCACTGCGCAGTATGTACATTCTGGAGCATAAATCAAAGAGAGTACATGGAGCACTTAACTTGTTTGTGCCAGAGATGCAGACGAGCTCAACCTGGAGTAGACAGCAGAGGAGGCAGAGAGGAGCTCGACCTGGATGGAGAATGGGGTGGAGGAAGACTTGGAATGCAGCAACAGGGGCAGCCGCTGGAGCGGCAGCGACGGCCGAAGGAGCGACGGGCGCAGCAGCTGCGGCGGACGGTGTGTGTGCAGCCGTGTTGGGGATTTGGAAATTGCGGCGGCTGTGAAATGTTTTGGGGATAGAAAGGCCAAACCCTAACAGGTTGGCTTTTATAGTCGTCACAATTGACTAGGCCGATGCGCGCGAGACTAGGTCTAAAATTTTCGTTCTGCAGCCAAAATGTCTCCAATCGCCTAAACGTCCTCCTACTCGCTTCACTCGCCGCGTAGAACCATGTTAGCTCCGAACCGTGTCGCCCGTGCAGTCCGTGTAGGACCGTTTTTGACCGTTTACACGGACTGACCGTGTACCATATCGTTTATGGCCTAAACTGCACGCAAAGCTGCTGAGTAACGTGTACACGGCGAGTAATCGGCCTACACGGCCGTGTAGGCGAACACTGAAACAAATATGTTCATGATGTCATATTGAACCATAATACAGTTTTCTTGAACACATTCCACAACACCATGAAGGAGGTGTTTCATGGATATCCAATTGATCTAGTTGGACTGGTTTACTATAATATTCCACATTCATCGACTCAGGGGACTAATCAAGCCGGTACTAGCCATCAAGAAGCAGCATCAGCTGGTAATGATGATGTCTAGGTAGTTCAGAGCTCATTTGAGCAAGTTCAGGGTTGAAAGCATCTAGGCCCCTAGTTAGGTTTCGGTGATTAATGACAATACGTGATTACTGTGACTAATGTGTGTTTTGTAGAGGCAATTAAGTTAGGTTACGGTAATGGAGATCGATTGGGCTATCATGATGGTGAAAGGTCCTAATGGCTAGAGGGGGGGTGAATAGCCTAATAAAAATTTCTACAACAACACTTAACAAACCGGTTAGACAACTATGAGGCGAAGCAAGTGTTACGCTAGCCTACTAAAAATGCAAGCCACCTACCACAATTCTAGTTTATATAGTTTTTATCCACACAATAGCTATGTCACTACACTAAGTTAGTGTGCTCTCATAAGCTAACTAAAGAGCCACACTAACCAAACTAACAAGCTCTTACAACTAGCTACACTAAAGAGCTTGACAACTAGTTTGCGGTAATGTAAAGAGAGTGAGCAAGAAGGTTATACCGCCGTGTTGAGGAAGGAGCCAATCAATCACAAGAATAAATAACAATGAAGACCAATCACCTCAGAATCAAATGATGAACACAATAATTTTTACCGAGGTTCACTTGCTTGTCGGTAAACTACTCCTTGTTGTGGCGATTCACTCACTTGGAGGTTCACGCGCTAATTGGCATCACACGCCAAACCCTCAATAGGGTGCCGCACAACCAACACAAGATGAGGATCACACAAGCCACGAGCAATCCACTAGAGTACCTTTTGGCTCTCCACCGGGGAAAGGTCAAGAACCCCTCACAATCACCACGATCGGAGCCAGAGACAATCACCACCCTCCGCTCGATGATCCACGCTGCTCCAAGCCGTCTAGGTGGCGGTAACCACCAAGAATAACAAGCGAATCCCATAGTGAAACACGAACACCAAGTGCCTCTAGATGCAAACACTCAAGCAATGCACTTGGATTCTCTCCTAATCTCACAAAGATGATGAATCTATGATGGAGATGAGTGGGAGGGCTTTGGCTAAGCTCACAAGGTTGCTATGTCAATGCAAATGGCCAAGAGAGTGAGCTTGAGCTGGCCATGGTGCTTAAATAGAAGCCCCATGAAATAGAGCCGTTGTATCCCTTCATTGGGCTGAACATGGGCTGACCGAATGCACCGGTCAGATCGACCAGACGCTGGACCTCAGCGTCTAGTCACATGATGCACGCCACGTGTCCCTCTCTTCAAATGTTGTGCGCCTAATCTCAATGGTCAGAAGACCACCGGACACAGTAGCTAACAGTGACTGGACGCTGAACCCCCAGCGTCCGGTCGTTTCCAGTAAGCTTCTAGAAACAATTTTTCCTGATCGGACGCGTCCGGTCATGCTTGACCGGACGCGTCCGGTCATGCTTGACTGGACATAGCCAGCGTCTGGTCACATGGTGTCTTCCTTTGTGCTGCTATGTCAGCATGACCGGACGTAGCCTTCTAGCGTCCGATCGCTGAGTGACCCAGCGTCCGGTCATGAGATCGAAACGCACGCCCTCTGCTGCCACTGACCGGACGTGCCGATCCAACCGAGACCAGCGTGCGGTCACTTACAGTGACCTCCGTCTTTTCTGTCTAGGGCGCCGGTAGCACCATCGGACTATCTCCGCTGGTGAAGTTCCTAACCCTTGCTCAAATATTCCAACCACCAAGTGTATCACCTTGTGCACAAGTGTTAGCATATTTTCACAAAAATTTTCAAGGGTGTTAGCATTCCACTATATCCTAAATGCATATGCAATGAGTTAGAGCATCTAGTGGCACTTTGACAACCGTATTTTGATACGAGTTTCACCCCTCTTAATAGTACGACTATCAAACCTAAATATGATCACACTCTCTAAGTGTCTTGATCACCACAACAAAATAGCTCCTACCATTTATACCTTTGCCTTGAGCCTTTTGTTTTTCTCTTTCTTTTTTTCAAGTTCAAGCACTCGATCATCACCATGGCATCACCATCATCATGTCATGATCTTCATTTGCTTCGCCACTTGCAATGTGCTACCTATGTCATGATCACTTGATGAACTAGGTTAGCACTTAGGGTTTCATCAATTCACCAAAACCAAACTAGAGCTTTCAATCTCCCCCTTTTTGGTAATTGATGACAACCCTTTCACAAAGATATGAATTAAAAGTCAATTGAATCCATGTTGCTTGCCCAAGCATATTTACCATGTGTAAAAGGATATGGACAAGTTTCATGAACCCCATATGGTAGCAATTGCCCCCCTACATATGTGCTAAGAGTTTGGATTGTAGCTTGCACATATGCTTAGATAGGAAATAGTAGGAGACAACGTCTACCAAATGATGCTAAGGTATAAAAAATGGACCTTTGAAGCGTGATACCAATCGGAGTGCACCATTATACCATCCGTAGCACCATGGTTAGCTTGATACCACTTGGAAACACTTGGAAATGAAATCACTAGATAACCTATGCATGCTACATTTTCATTTCATCATTCAAACCTATAACTAGCATACACCACACAAGCATGAATATTGAAATTTAGAACTTGTGACATGCAAGCAAACATATAAGATGCACATTCAAATGCATCATACAAGTTCATGAGCTTGCTCCCCCTACTTGTGTGCTCAAAGTTTCAAAGTTTTAATTGATCCTTTTCCTTTATCTTTGATCCCTTTCCTTTGTCATATCTCTCCCCCTATGTCAAATACTCCCCTATCATTCATATCTTTGTTTCTCTCCCCCTTTGTCATCAATGACCACAAAGACTTAAATTATAGATAGGTTAGGATTATCAATGTCAATCAATGGGGTGAGGATCATGTTCCCAAATTTGGTCCAATCTAGATCATTTGCCAAAGATATTTAACTCGGTTTGATCCAAGGACAAGCTTCTTCACACCTCCAAATAAGGGTTATCTTGTACCATGTTGAGTTAAACACTTAGAGCTCATTTTCTAGATTAAACACTAGGTTTACAAGCCCACAAACATGTCATATGCTACCACTAGATCAAAATAAGCATAGAAGCAATAGTGGTACCAAATAATCATCAAATTTATTTGATTTTCATGAATGAGCCTATTAAATGTGAAAGATGTCTAGATGCACTAAACATGTCCTTAGTAAGGATGTATGCCACGCCAATCAACTTTTACCTTAGATTGCTCGAAGGAGAGGCATGTCATATGAGTGGGGGGTGCATCAACACATATTTGAGAAATCCAATATGTTCAATTCATTCCTTAGCTTGCAAAACCTTTTCTCATCCAATGGCTTGGTGAATATATCGGCAAGTTGATCTTCGGTGCCTACACTCTCAATGCAAATGTCCCCTTTTTGTTGGTGATCTCTTATGAAATGGTGGTGGACATCAATGTGCTTTGTTCTTGCATGTTGGACCGAATTGTTGGTCAACTTGATTGCACTCTCATTATCATATAGCAATGGCACTTTCTTGAACTTGATTTCAATGTCACTCAAAGTGGCCTTCATCCAAAGTATTTGTGCACAACAACTACCGGTGGATATGTATTCGGCTTCGGCGGTTGATAATGCAACACTATTTTGCTTCTTGAATGACCATGAAATAAGTGATCTTCCCAATAGTTGACATGTGTGCCTGAGGTGCTCTTCCTTTCAACTTTGCATCCCGCATAATCCGAGTCGGAGTAACCAACTAGCTCAAACTTTGCTCCTTTGGGATACCACAAACCAACATTTTGTGTATGCTTCAAGTACCTCAATATTCTCTTAGTAGCCTTTAAATGACTTTCTCTTGGTGAGGCTTGAAATCTTGCACACATGCATACACTAAACATGACATCCGGCCTTGATGTGGTCACATAGAGTAGGCTTCCAATCATAGACCAATATAATTTTTGATCCACCATATTTCACTTGCATCACTATCCAAGTTGCCATTGGTTCCCATTGGTGTACTAATGACTTTACTATCACTCATGCCAAACTTCTTGATCATGCCCTTGATATACTTGCCTTGACTCACAAAAGTACCATTCTTCAATTGTATGATTTGAAGACCAAGGAAGTAACTTAACTCTCCAATCATGGACATCTCAAACTCATTAGCCATCATCTTTCCAAACTCATCACAAAAGTCTTGATTTGTTGATCCAAATATGATGTCATCAACATAGATTTGCAATACAAATAAATCTTTTCTAATCTTTTTGATGAAAAGAGTGGTGTCAACCTTGCCCATCATGAAACCTTTAGAGAGTAGGAAGTCCCCCAATCTCTCATACCATGCTTTAGGTGCTTGCTTCAAGCCATACAATGCCTTCTTCAACATGTACACATGGTTGGGCTTCTTGTCATCTTCAAAACCGGGAGGTTGCTCAACATATACTTCTTCATTGATGTAACCATTGAGAAATGCACTCTTAACATCCATTTGATAGAGCTTGATGTTTTGGGCACAAGCATAGGCTAGCAAGATTCTTATTGCTTCCAATTTAGCAACCGGGGCATATGTTTCTCCAAAGTCAAGACCTTCAACTTGTGTATAGCCTTGTGCTACCAATCTTGCTTTGTTCCTTACCACTATCCCATCTCGATCTTGCTTGTTTCTAAAGACCCATTTGGTTCCAATCACATTGTGTTTCTTTGGTCTTTCTACCAACTCCCATACTTGATTTCTTGTGAAGTTATTCAACTCTTCATGCATAGCATTCACCCAATCAACATCCTTCAATGCTTCATCTATCTTTTTCGGTTCAATGGATGACACAAATGATAAGTGCTCACAAAATGAAGCCAATCTTGATCTTGTTTGTACACCTCTTGAAATATCACCAATGATAGTGTCCAATGGATGATCTCTTGCAACATTGGTTGGTTGGAGGATTAGAACTTTTTTGCTTGCACTTGCTTGATCATTGGGTTGAGATGATGTACTAGCCACTTGATCTTGTTCATTATCATGAGAGCCACTTGTACTAGCTTGATTTGTATCATCTTGCACATTTGAGTTGGAGAGCACTTGCACTTGATCATCTTCATCATCATTCACTTGCCTAGGCCTCAATTCACCAACATCCATGTTCTTCATGGCATTTGAAAGTTGAATGCCTCTAACATCTTCCAAGTTCTCATTCTCTACTTGTGAACCCTTGGTTTAATCAAATTCAACATCATGAACTTCCTCAAGAGTGCCACTATCCAAATTCCAAACTCTATATGCTTTGCTTGTAGTGGAATAACCAAGTAGGAATACTTCATCACATTTCTTATCAAACTTGCCCAATCTAGTGCCTTTCTTCAAGATATAGCATTTGCAACCAAAGACCCGAAAATATGCAATGTTGGGCTTTGTACCATTCAAGAGCTCATATGGTGTCTTCTCTTTCAATGGGTGACAATAGAGGCAGTTGCTACAATGGCAAGCCATGTTGATAGCTTCGGCCCAAAAAGATTGACTCACATTGTACTCACTAAGCATAGACCTTGCCATATCAATAAGTGTTCTATTCTTCCTCTCAACAAGGACATTTGATTATGGAGTGTACTTGGCCGAGAATTGATGTCTAATTCCAAATTCATCACACAACTCATCAATTCTAGTGTTCTTGAACTCACTATCATTGTCACTTCTCACTCTCTTGATGGTTGTTTCAAACTCATTATGAATGCCCTTGACAAATGATTTGAATGTTGCAAATAAATCACTTTTGTCCACTAGAAAGAATACCCAAGTGTATCTAGTATAATCATCCACAATCACAAAGCCATATTTGTTTCCACCAATGTTTGTGTATTGTGTTGGCCCAAACAAGTCCATATGCAATAACTCAAATGCTTTACTAGTGCTCATCATGCTTTTCTTAGGATGGGTGTTTCCAACTTGTTTGCCGGCTTGACAAGAGCTACAAAGTTTATCCTTCTCAAACACAACATCTTTCAAGCCTCTAACCAAGTCATGCTTAACCAATCTATTCAATTGTTTCATTCCAACATGACCAAGCCTTCTATGCCATAACCAACCCATGCTAGACTTAGTGAACAAGCATGTTGATAGTCTAGCTTCACTAGCATTGAAATCAACCAAGTATAGATTCTCATATCTAAAGCCTTTGAAGATCAAGTTAGAGCCATCTACACTTATGATCTCTACATCATCTACCCCAAATATGCATTTGAATCCAAGATCACACAATTGAGCCACAGATAGTAAGTTAAAGTTCAAGCTCTCTACTAGCAACACATTGGAAATGCTCATGTCATTGGATATTGCAATCTTACCAAGCCCTTTGACCTTCCCTTTGCCATTGTCACCAAATGTGATACTATCATAACCATCATTGCCATTGGTGTTGATTGAGTTGAACATTCTTGCATCACCGGTCATGTGTTGAGTGCACCCACTATCAAGAACCTAATGCCTTCCTCTGGCTTTATAATTTACCTACAAAGGAAGATCAATTCCTTTTAGGTACCCAAACTTGCTTGGGTCCTTGAAGGTTAGTCACTAAGCTCTTTGGTACCCAAATGGCTTTCTTCTTTGAGCCCATCCATGGTTTACCAATGAACTTAGCCTTTACACCATTTGCACCCTTGGTAAGTACATAGAAAGAATCAAGCTTAATGGAGGATACATTAGCTTGTGACTTCTTGTTCATGCACTTTTGTTCTACATGACCAACTTGCTTGCAACTAGTGCAAAACCGACCATTGTTCTTCACAAAACTAGTCTTGTGAGGAGCAAAGGCCGCCTTGCCTTTCTTGGGGGTATAGCACAATCCCTCTTTGTAGAGAGAAGCTCTTTGGCTACCCAAGCACATAAGCAAGTGGTCCTCACCACCATAGGCCTTAGCCAAGGTGTGAGTGAGCTTATTGACCTCCTTCTTGAGGTTCTCATTTTCAACTATTAGTGAGGCATCACAAGTGAAACCATCACTACTAGATGAGGTGGAAGTAGAAGTACTACAAGAAGGGTTAGCGGGAGCAACAATGATAGGCATAGATAATGATTCATCAATTATATCACAAGTTAAGTCTACATTGCAAGTTTCAACATGTTTCTTTTTAATTTGCTCATCAAGCAAAGAGGAATGAGCCTTTTCAAGCTTTTTGTGAGCCTTGCCAAGCTTCTCATGGGCTTCCTCTAGTCTCTCATGAGATGCATTGAGATCATCAAAGGCTTGCTTAAGGGCTATTAGTTCCTTACGCAAGCTTTTGCATTCCCTTCTCTTGATGTCAAAGTGTTCTTTAGCATCTTCTAGCATATCAAATAGTTCATCCTTAGTAGGTTCATCATCATCACTATCACTTTCACTTTCATTTTCATTATCATGTTCCTTATCACTTCTATCATCACAAATTTGTACCTTAGTGGCTTTAGCCATGAAGCATGATGGAGTGTCGAAGAGAGAAGGCTTCTCATTGATAGCAATGCTTGCAAGTGCCTTCTTCTTGGTGGTCTTGTCATCATCACTATCATCATCATCACTTGAGGAAGCATCACTATCCCAAGTGACCACATATGAACCACCCTTCTTCTTCTTGAAGGTCATCTTGTCCTTCTTCTCTTTCTTTTCCTTCTTGTCCTTCTTCTTATTCTTCTTGTAGTCATCATCATTGTCACTATTGTATGGGCATTGAGCAACAAGATGATCTTTGCTTCCATATTTGAAGCACCTTCTTGACTCTTCCTTATTCTTGGATGAAGATTTCTTCCTTCTAGCACGATATCCCTTCTTCACCATGAACTTGCCAAATCTCTTGACAAAGAGAGCCATCTTCTTATCATCATCATCATCCCATGAACCATCATCTTCACTTGATGTTTCTTGTTTTGCCTTGCTCTTGGATGATGTGGCCTTGAATGCCACACTCTTCTTCTTTTCATCTTTCTTCTCATCTTTATTCTCCTTCTTTTCTTCCTTCTCATCATCATCTCTATATGTATCATCGGTCATTATATCTCCCAACACTTGGTTTGGTGTTATGGTGTCCAAACCACTCCTTACAAGAATAGTGACCAATGTGTCAAATCTTGAGGGTAAGCATCTCAAGAACTTGTGGGAGAAGTCCTTGTCCTTCACCTCTTCTCCAAGTGCTTTTAGATCATTGATAAGCACTTGAAGCCTATGAAACATCTCCGGCACACTCTCATCCTCCTTCATCTTGAAGTTTGCAAACTTCTCTTTGAGAATGTATGCCTTTGCATCCTTCACGGCTTGAGTGCCCTCAAATGATTCTTCTAACTTCTTCCAAGCCTCATGAGCCATCTCAATATTCTTGATTTGCTCAAATGTTCTCTCATCAATTGCATCATGAATGGCACTTAGAGCAATATCATTGTTTTGGAGAAGCACTTCTTCGGCCGCGGTGGGATTCTCTGGATCATAAATCTCAATTTTGGTTTCTACCACCTTCCAAACCTTCCTATTAATTGACTTGATATAAGTTGCCATCTTAGCTTTCCAATAGGGATAATTTGAGCCATCAAATTGGGGTGGCTTCTTGGTGTTGTTGATTTGAGCTATTTTTTACACCGAAGGTTGTTAAGCCTCAAATCATGGTGACCTCGGCTCTGATACCACTTGAAAGATCCTAATGGCTAGAGGGGGGGGTGAATAGCCTAATAAAAATTTCTATAACAACACTTAACAAACCGGTTAGACAATTATGAGGCGAAGCAAGTGTTGCGCTAGCCTACTAAAAATGCAAGCCACCTACCACAATTCTAGTTTATATAGTTTTTATCCACACAATAGCTATGTCACTACACTAAGTTAGTGTGCTCTCATAAGCTAACTAAAGAGCCACACTAACCAAACTAACAAACTCTCACAACTAGCTACACTAAAGAGCTTGACAACTAGTTTGCGGTAATGTAAAGAGAGTGAGCAAGAAGGTTATACCGCCATGTCGAGAAAGGAGCCAATCAATCACAAGAATGAATAACAATGAAGACCAATCACCTCGGAATCAAATGATGAACACAATGATTTTTTACCGAGGTTCACTTGCTTGTCGGCAAACTACTCCTTGTTGTGGCAATTCACTCACTTGGAGGTTCACGCGCTAATTGGCATCACACGCCAAACCCTCAATAGGGTGCCGCACAACCAACACAAGATGAGGATCACACAAGCCACGAGCAATCTACTAGAGTACCTTTTGACTCTCCACCGGGGAAAGATCAAGAACCCCTCACAATTACCACGATCAGAGCCGGAGACAATCACCACCCTCTGCTCGATGATCCTCGCTACTCCAAGCCATCTAGGTGGCAGCAACCACCAAGAGTAACAAGTGAATCCTGCAACAAAACATGAACACCAAGTGCCTCTAGATGCAAACACTCAAGCAATGCACTTGGATTCTCTCCCAATCTCACGAAGATGATGAATCTATGGTGGAGATGAGTGGGAGGGCTTTGGCTAAGCTCACAAGGTTTCTATGTCAATGCAAATGGCCAAGAGAGTGAGCTTGAGCTAGCCATGGGGCTTAAATAGAAGCCCCCATGAAATAGAGCTATTGTACCCCTTCACTAGGCTGAACACGGGCCGACCGGATGCACCGGTCAGATCGACCGGACGCTGGACCTCTGTGGTCATGTGATGCACGCCATGTGTCCCTCTCTTCAAATGTTGTGCGCCTGATCTCAATGGTCAGAAGACCACCGAACGCAGTAGCTAACAGTAACCGGATGCTGAACCCCCAACGTCCAGTCATTTCCAGTAAGCTTTCAAAAACAATTTTCCTGACCGGACGTGTCCGATCATGGTCACACGGTGTCTTCCTCTGTGCTACTACGTCAGCATGATCAGACGTAGCCTTCTAGCGTCCGGTCGCTGAGCGACCCAACATCCGGTCATGAGACCAAAACGCACGCCCTCTGCTGCCACTGACCGGATGCGCTGGTCCAACCAAGACCAGCGTCCAGTCACTTACAGTGACCTCCGTCTTTTCTATCTAGGGTGCCGGTGGCACCGTCAGACTATCTCTGTCGGTGAAGTTCCTAACCCTTGCTCAAATGTGCCAACCACCAAGTGTATCACCTTGTGCACAAGTGTTAGCATATTTTCACAAACATTTTCAAGGGTGTTGGCATTCCACTAGATCCTAAATGCATATGCAATGAGTTAGAGCATCTAGTGGCACTTTGACAACCGTATTTCGATATGAGTTTCACCCCTCTTAATAGTATGACTATCAAACCTAAATGTGATCACACTCTCTAAGTGTCTTGATCACCAAAACAAAATAGCTCCTACCATTTATACCTTTGCCTTGAGCCTTTTGTTTTTCTTTTTCTTCTTTTCAAGTTCAAGCACTCGATCATCACCATGGCATCACCATCATCATGTCATGATCTTCATTTGCTTCGCCACTTGGAATGTGCTACCTATGTCATGATCACTTGATGAACTAGGTTAGCACTTAGGGTTTCATCAATTCACCAAAACTAAACTAGAGCTTTCAGATGGTCATGCCCCTATGATGGAAATCATTTTGGTTTACAAAGGATGGACGACAAGGTTAAGGATGGACTAGTTCTAAGTGTCAATTGGAGTTGGAGTTTCACTTAGAGTAGTTTAGGACTTTGTTTTTCATTTGGCTATACTATTAAGGGGGGTATAGACGGGTAGCTTGACCTAGGTGAGTCTAGTGGGTTAGGTGTGGTGCACACTTGCTAAAACTAGCGCTAGGTAGCTCCAAAATAGTCCTTAGATCCAATGAAGCAAACTTCATTCACATATGATCAAGAGTTGGAAGTAAATGGAGGGTCAAATACTGACCGGACGCTGGCTTCGGTGTGACCGGACGCTGGCTTAGAGTCCGATCAGTTCATTTGATCAAGGTGAAGTCATCTGGAAGTGACCGGATGCTGAGAAGTGAAGTGACCAGACGCTGATGGCCAGTGTCCGGTCGACATCAGTAAGGTTCTAGTGAGGGTAAATTGCAACCGGATGCGTTCGGTCAGTGCTGACCGGACACTGGCCAGCGTCTAATCACACTGTAAACACTGGGTTTTAGGGTGAACTGACCGACGCATCCGGTCAACATGATCGGAGCATCCGGTCACCCCGCAGAGGCACATAATGGTTCATTTTTTAGCCCCTGTTATAAATACCACCTCCATTCATGTGTGGGGGTACTTTTGCTCATTCCAATAGCTGAGAAACACATTTGAGAGTGCCAAGAAGAGCAAGGTCCTAGTGAGGTGATTGAGATTTGAGAATCCCAAAGAGATCCCTCATTAGTGATGCAAGAGTAGCAAAGTGTGCATCCACCCTTCTCATTAGGCTTGTCGTGGTCAAGTGAGAGTTCGTGCTTGTTACTCTTGGTGATCACCATCACCTAGATGGCTTGGTGGTGATTGAGAGTTTGGTGATCATCCAGCAGAGCTTGTGGGTGACCCAACTCAAGTTGTGAGCGGTTGTGGGTGATTCACCGTGACAGAGTGTCAAAGAATCAACCCGTAGAGAGCACTTGATCCTTGCACGGATCAAGGGGGAGCTACACCCTTGCATGGGTGCTCCAACGAGGACTAGTGGGGAGTGGCGACTCTCCGATACCTCGGCAAAACATCACCACGTTCCTTCTCCTCTCTTTACTTTAAGTATTTACTTTGAGCAATTCATTACTTGTCATTTACATTCCTAGAATTACCATGCTAGAGTAGGATTGGAACTTAGGGTGCTAAACTTTTGTGTGTTAGATCAATAGAAACACTTTCTAGGCACAAGGGGTTAATTGGGCTAACCATAGGTTTTGATTATTACAAAGAAATTTGTAATTAGCCCAATTCACCCCCATCTTGGGCATCTTGATCCTTTCAATTGGTATCAGAGCCTCATGCTCACGTATTTAGGCTTAACTGCCTAGAGCAAGATGTTTCACGGAGATGGACCTCCTCCTATCTTTGAGGGAGATAATTTTTCTTATTGGAAAATTCGCATGGAGGCATATCTAGAAGCTCTAGATGTTGGTATTCTTAGAGCCGCCGCACATGGCTTCCCAAAACCTCAGGATGCTACTCACCTATAAGGCGATGAGGTGAACTACGAGAAGTGGAATGCAAAGGCTCAAAACACCGTCTTTAGAGGCCTTTGCAAAGATGTGTTCAATCGGGTGAGGAACCACAAAGACGCCCATGCACTATGGTCGGACATTTGTGCGCTCCATGAGGGAACTAAGAGTGAGCGTGAGGAACGCTATCATCTTATCATAAAAAAGCTCAACTCTTTTGAAATGCTTCATAAAGAATGTGCTAATGAGATGTATTCATGTTTGAATGTTCTTGTAGAGGAAGTCAATGGGCTTGGACTCACTCAATTACAACCATCCGATGTTGTAAGAAAGATTTTGAGTGTCCTCCTCATTGATAAATATGGGCATATTGTGACCGTGCTTCATCAAGGTGATCTTTTTACCGCTACACCAACACAAATCTTGGGAAAGATCAATGCTCATGAGATGTACATGCACATCACGCCACAAGATGGCTCATCCTCTATCAAGAAGAAAGATAAGGACTTAGCATTCAAAGCTAGCCAAGAGAAGGGTAAAGCAAGACTTGAGTATGAGAGCTCAAGTGATGATGAAAGTCTTGCTCTCATGGTGAAAAAGACCGCCAAGATGCTAAAGAAGCTCAACAAGAGTGGCATCAAGTTTGATGGCAAGAAGAAGTTCTTCACTAGCTCTAGAAAGAAGCCAATCTCCGAGATGGATTGCTTCAATTGTGGAGAACTTGGTCATCTAGCACACCAATGCACTAAGCTCAAGAAAGACAAGTTCAAGAACAAATACAAGGGTAAGAAAGATGACTCAAGCAATGAAGAAGAAGAAGAGAAGAAGAAGAACAAGCCATACAAGAAGAGAGATGGCAAGAAGGACTTCCACAAGAAGAAGAAGAGTGGCTCATCCGATGATGATAGTGACAACAAGAAGGTGGCCACAATTGTTATCGACTCTTCATCATCTTCATTGCCACCACCACCATCATTCTCTACACACCTATGCCTTATGGCCAAGGGTGACCGCAAGGTATCTAACAATGATGATAGTAGTGATGATGATGAGCATGCTAGTGATGATGATAACGATAGTGATGATGATGAATATGAATCACCTTCTTATGATGATCTTGCTAGATTGCTAAAACAATACACTAAGATCATTATAAAAACTAGAGCTAAAAATGAAAAGCTAGAAGCTAAAAATGATTCTCTTTTAGCCAAATGTGATATAGCGGAAAAGGCTAGTGTTGAGCTTAAAGAAGCAAATGATGCTATATCATCCAAACTCAAGGAGCTCAAATCTTCTAAGAGAGAGCCTAAAGAAAAATGTGATAAACTTGAGAGGACACATAATGAGCTCATCACTAGCCACAACAAGCTAAGAGAAGAATATACTACTCTTAAGGTTAATCATGATAATCTTATTATTGCTCAAGAATTCTTATCCAATGAGCCACATGATGCTACTAACGATGTTGTTAAGATTGATATAGCTACATCATGTGATGACTTAATTATTGAGAGCATTGAGCAAAGTTCTAGTAGTAAGGGCAAGCAAGTGGTTGAAGCCGATGATTATGATGAGCTTGTCAAGCTCAAGAATGACAATAAAAAGCTCAAGAAAGATCTTGAAGAACTCAAAACCACCAAGTCTATTGTGCTAGAAACTATTGTTCATGATAATGGTTTGATCCTTGAGAATGAGAAGCTCAAAGATGAGAACAAGAAGCTCAAGGAAGAGAAAAACAATGATGCTCTCAAGGAAGAAAACAAGAAGCTCAAGATGGAGAAAGAGCATCTTAAGATTGGATTGAGCAAGTTCACTAGAGGCAAGCATCTTCAAAGTGAGCTACTAATGAACACCGTCATGAAGATGGATAGAAGTGGCATTGGGTACTTGGCAAACCAAGAGAAGAAGGCTCAAGCTCAACAACAACATAAGTCCAAGCCAAAGCCAAAGAGATGTTTTGAGTGTGGACAAGAAGGCCACTTTGCTCATGAGTGCCAAACTCCACCACCGCAACCCTTGCCCAAGCATGCTATACCTTTTGCCTTCAATGCTTACTACATGCTTAGAAAGGATTCTAGTGGAAAGATAAAAGTCATGTTCTTAGGTCCTCCCAACAAGAATAGGCCTAAGAAAATTTGGGTTGCAAAGTCACTTGTTGAGAAGGTGAAGGGCCCTCAATAAGTTTGGGTTCCTAAAGCTTGATCTCTTGTGTGTAGGTGAACTACAAGACCAGTGGAAGTCATTGGGTTATTGATAGTGGTTGCACACAACATATGACCGATGATCCTCGTATGTTCACCTCACTAGATGAAGAAGTAGATGGACAAGAAAGAATCACATTTGGAGATAACTCAAAGGGCAAGGTCAAAGGATTGGGCAAAGTGGCTATATCAAATGATCATTCCATCTCCAATGTGCTATATGTTGCTTTATTGAGTTTCAACTTGCTATCCGTTGGACAATTGTGTGATCTTGGCTTCCAATGCTTGCTTACCGAGAAGGAGGTTGTTGTATCCAAGAAGGATGATGATCATGTGATATTCAAAGGATTTAGATACAACAACCTATATCTAGTTGACTTCACCTCCGAAGATGCAAACTTGAAGACATGCCTATTCACCAAAACAACACTTGGGTGGCTATGGCATAGAAGACTTGCTCATGTTGGGATGAGCTCACTCAACAAGCTAATGAAGAATGATTTGGTGAGAGAGTTGAAGGATGTGAAGTTTGAGAAGGACAAGCTTTGTAGTGCATGTCAAGCCGGCAAGCAAGTTGCAAATACCCATCCAACAAAAGCTTTCATGTCAACCACAAGAGTGCTAGAACTCCTTCATATGGATTTATTTAGACCAACAACATACAAGAGTTTGGGAGAAAATCTTTTTTGTCTTGTGATTGTTGATGACTATTCAAGGTATACATGGGTATTCTTCCTTCATGACAAATTCGAAGTTGCATCTTATTTCAAGAAGTTTGCCAAGAGAGCACAAAATGAATTTGAAGTGAAGCTTAAGAAGATAAGAAGTGACAATAGGAAGGAATTTGACAACACAAACATAGAAGCCTATTGTGATGAAGTTGGGATCAAGCATGAGGTCTCCGCAACATATACTCCTCAACAAAATGGTGTAGTTGAGAGGAAGAACTGGACATTGATCACACTTACAAGAACAATGCTTGACGAGTACAACACCCCCGAAGCTCTATGGGCGGAAGCTATCAACACCGCATGCTATGCATCAAACCGCCTATTCCTTCAAAAGTTCCTTGGCAAGATACCTTATGAGTTGCTCAATGGGAAGAAGCCGGACGTCTCCTTCTTTAGGGTGTTTGGTTGCAAATGCTATATTTCAAGAAGCGTTAACACCTAGGGAAGTTTCAAAGATGTTGTGATATTGGTTTTCTTATTAGTTACTCATCAAAGTCCAAAGCATATAGAGTATTTAATCATGCCACCGGCTTGGTTGAAGAAACATATGATGTGGAATTTGATGAATCTAATGGCTCCCAAGGAGCACATGAGAATCTTAATGATGTAGGTGATGAACCATTGAGGGAGGCTATGAAGAACATTCTGGTTGGAGACATCAAGCCTAAAGATGATGTACAAGTGATTGAACCACCTTCTTCATCAAGTGTGCCATAAGATGGTGATAAAAATGGGAGGATAGAAAATAAAGACACTCATGTCTCCCATAATCAAATGGTGGTACAAGCACAAGATGTTGATGCTCCACAACCTTCTCCTCAAGTGGTCAATAGAAGAAATACACCTTTACTACAAGATCATCCACAAGATCTTATCATAGGGAGTCCATAAAAGGGTGTAATGACTCGCTCACAAAAACTTGCTTCATTTATTGCTCATCACTCTTTTGTCTCTTGCTTTGAGCCTACTAAGGTAGAAGAAGCTCTTCAAAATCCGGATTGGATAAATGCAATGCATGAAGAGTTGAACAACTTCACCCGTAATGAAGTTTGGACTCTTGAAGAGCGGCCCAAAGGTGCAAGAGTCATTGGAACAAAGTGGGTGTTCCGAAACAAGCAAGATGATTAAGGCATTGTTGTGAGGAACAAGGCAAGACAAGTGGCAAAGGGGTTCTCTCAAGTTGAAGGTTTGGATTTTGGAAAGACCTTTGCACCGGTTGCAAGATTAGAAGCCATCCGTATCCTCCTTGCATATGCATCACATCATGAAATAAAACTTTATCAAATGGATGTGAAAAGTGCATTTTTAAATGGCTTTATTAATGAACTAGTCTATGTTGATCAACCTCCCGGGTTTAAAGACCCTAGATATCCTAATCATGTTTATAGGTTGCCCAAGGCGCTATATGGGCTTAAGCAAGCCCCAAGAGCTTGGTATGAGCGCCTTTGGGACTTCCTTATTGAGAAGGGCTTCACCATTGGGAAGGTTGACACCACACTATTCACCAAGAAGCTTAATGGGCATATCTTCATTTGTCAAGTGTATGTTGATGATATCATCTTTGAATCATTAAATGAAGATTCTTGCAAAGAGTTTGCTGAATTAATGTCGAAGGAGTTTGAGATGTCAATGATTGGAGAGCTTACATTCTTTCTTGGTTTTCAAGTCAAACAAATGAGAGAAGGGATTTTCATCTCTCAAGAGAAATATACAAATGATCTTCTCAAGAGATTCAAGATGGATGAATGTAAGCCAATCAAGACACCAATGCCAACTAATGGACATCTCGACCTAGATGAGGGAGGTAACCCGGTTGATCAAACTCTCTACCGTTCTATGATTGGTAGCTTGTTATATTTGACCGCATCTAGGCCCGACATCATGTTTAGTGTGTGTATGTGTGCTAGATTTCAAGCTAATCCTAAGGAAACTCATTTGATTGCTGTTAAAAGAATCCTTAGGTATCTTAAGCACACACCAAGCATTGGTCTTTGGTATCCTAAAGGAGCTATATTTGAGTTAGTTGGCTATTCCGATTCGGATTATGCCAGTTGCAAAGTTGATAGAAAAAGCACATTCGGAGGGTGCCATTTGCTTGGTAGATCACTTGTGTCTTGGTCCTCCAAGAAGCAAAATAGTGTGGCTTTGTCCACCGCCGAAGCGGAATACATTGCCGCTGGTGCTTGTTGTGCACAAATTCTTTATATGAAACAAACTTTGCTAGGCTATGGTGTAGTTCTAGATAAAGTACCTCTTTTGTGTGACAATGAAAGTGCGGTAAAACTTGCAAATAATCTGGTTCAACACTCTCGCACCAAGCACATAGATATCCATCATCACTTTCTTAGAGATCATGTTGCTAAAAATGATATATCACTAGAAGGTGTAAGGACTGAGGATCAATTAGCGGATATCTTCACTAAACCGCTAGATGAGACAACATTTTGTAGATTGCGGAATGAGCTCAATGTGCTTGATTTTAGTAACTTCACTAAAAAATGAGCTTGTGTTGTCCCTTGCATTGCATTGTAATATACAACATGTTTAATGTTTTGTAATGCATATAGGGCTTGTCTAACATGGTTAAGATAACCGCTGAAAAGCGTGTGAAGAAGCTTAATCTTGGATCAAACTTGACAAGTAACTAGATTTACTTACAAGTATTGCATTGCATATGCATGAATATTGTTTTGTCGTTTGTCTTCAAATTGCCCTCTTATTACCTATTTTCTTAAAAAGAATTATAGCCTAAGGCAAAATATTCTTGAAAATTTTGAGGGTTTGATAGAGGTCACTCACATCAGTCCCAATTGGTGTTTATTTGGATCTTATTCAAGTTGCGACTTGATTGGGAACAGGCAGCACGAAGGACTTTGAAGATTCGCTAGAAAAGGAGTGACCGGACGCTGCACCGGACTCTGGAGTCCAGCATCCGGTCAGTTGGAGGTTCAGCGTCCGGTCGAGCATGAAGGCGTCAAAGCAAGGTGACCGGACTCTGGCTGTGTCCGGTCGGTGTCCACCGGACACGTCCGGTCGTGATTCCAGATGATTTGGACCTCTCTAGAATCAACCGGACGCTAGGTGGCAGCGTCCGGTTGCTGCCACCAGAGCATCCGGTCAGTAGAAAGCGTGTAGTTTTTGGACTCTTTTCCCATTTCCTATTATGATCCGCTGGGGGCCACTACTTAATCGCCGGTGTTTCGATCTTAGCCGCATCCGTCGTCATCGCCTCAAGCTCGCCTCTACCCTAGCCGCCATAGCTGCGACTTCCCACGCCCATGCGTCGCCTCTAGTCCGCACTGCCATGCTCCAGCGTTGCCATCCGCGCCCTGCTCCACCGCCCATACATCGCCGCCGCACACCCGTGCCTTCCCGCGACTGCACCACCATGTCGTGCCCTAGCCATCGCATCCCACGCCGCTCCAACACAACCGCAGTGCCACCCTCCACACCAATGCCACCGCCCTGCCCCCACGCATCGTGCCTGAGCCGTCATGCTTCCTACGCCGCGCCATGTCCTACCCACCAGCGCTGCCACCGATCCATGTTGACAAGCGGCCCACTAGCTCCACCAGCACCGGAGTCCCTGCTGCCATCACGTGCAATCTCCAGTGCTCTCATTGTGCCTCTAGTGTCGCTGTGCGTCGCCAAACCCTAACCCTAGCCTCGCAATTCGGTGGTTCCCCGCGTGCCATTTCTCTTCTCCTCAGATCACCGGTTCGTCAGGTAGCAAGCCCCCATTTCAATTTCGTACCTAATTGCTTGCTTTCTTAGGGTTTCGTATCTCTAGATGCATAATTAAAATTATTTGTATTTCCTAATCTATTCCATCGTGCAACGAGTCGGTGTTGTTGAGGTCTTAGTGGCAGTTGTCAGTTAACTCGGGGCTAAGCTCGCAAGTACAGATCGAGGCCAAGCCTCGGAAGTGACAGTCGGCAGTTGTCTCTTATCAGCGGTAGTTGTTCTCTTTAGATCCAACCGATGGTTCGCGTCAAGAATGTTGGGGGCAGTCTGGGTGATGAGGATCCAAGGCGTCCGCCTCACCTACCTGTAGATCCTAAAGGCAAGGCGACAAAGAAGACTACAACAAAGAAGCGCAAGTACCTAGATGCAAAGACAGCTAGAGCAGACGTAGTTGCAGAGGCTGTAGAGCGTGCTGATAGAGGAGGTGCTCGTAGTGGAGTCCGGATTGTAGATCAGCTTTCACCAAAAGCAAGGGCTACACTTGAGCAGGTTGAGCACCTTCATGGTGGTCCACCTGAGACTCTCATGATCAGAGGATGGCGTGTTGCCATTGATGAGGGTCAGCCTCAGGGGGAGTCACAGCAGCAGGCACCATCAGCAGAGCTGACTCAGGAGGGACAGCAGGCCGAGGAGACAGAACAGGCACCTCAGCCATAGCTTTACCACTCTGGTCGTACCCGTGCTCTAGTCACGCCAAGGGCGGATACACAGCGGAGGGGTTCTCATCCATCGCCTAGACCACAGGGTCTACCTCCTATGACACACTTGGACTTGAGGGCTGCCACGGCCAAGCAGGTGCAGCAGCTCAGGTTTATAGAGTTTGAGCAGTGGTTCCCACCGAGGAGGGATGATAGAGCATCAGAGGACTTCTACACACCACTCTAGGAGGATTTCTACAATGCATATCTTAACAGTGGAGCTATATTCAAACCTCAGAGGGTGTGCCACATTGAGTCTATAGTTGTAGCAGCTGGAGAGCACATTCACCCCTACCTTACATATCTACTAGGGCTAACAGACTTGATTGGATAGACAGGATTATATGTTCCATCTTAGGTCCGTCAATTCTATGCTACTCTATGGATTGACCCACAGCATAGATACATTCACTTTGCATTCAGAGGTAGGGATTACAGGCTGACGAGCACTAGAGTTAGGGAGATACTCAGGCTTCAGGAGTAGCCTATCAGGTTACATGATGTTTGCTATGGACAGACAGCGCCTCCTAGATGCCCTCATGGTGGTATGGTGCCTCCCATAGATTTGGTTCACCACTGCTTCAAGGAGCCTTTTGGCGAGGGGTCGAGCAGGACTCCTAGTGATCTCACTCCTATAGCTAGAGTGCTGGATGCCATTATGAGGAGGACCTTGATTCCAAGGATGGGGTATCGCGAGGGCTTGATTTGTTTGCGGCTATGGCTTCTCAACTCCCTGATGCAGCAGACCGTATTTGACATTTGGGATCTCCTTCTTTCAGAGATGGAGGATACTATTGCTGAGGGGTTTAGAGGTCATCGATAGTTGCCCTATGCCCATTGGATCACATTTCTTATTCATAGGGCAGTTACAGTGAGGTCGCTTGAGATGTTAGCTGAGTGCAGTGGTGCTACTATAGAGTTCCCTACATATAACCTGACTCAGATGATCCGCCATAGTACACCACAGGCACCTAGTCAGCAGCGCCATTGTCCAGACGTACCAGAGACTATAGCCTAGCAGGATGCTATTATCAGGGGTATTGTAGCTACTGAGGAGGAGCAGCTTGCTTAGCAGGAGGGGATGGTCGAGAGCGACCCTAGTGACAGCTCAGATGAGGACTACCAGGACATTCCTTAGATGCCTGCACATCGACATGGTCATGAGGCCGGTAGCTCCAGTTTAGCTCCACCTGCACCGCAGACAGACCCTGCTCTCCTTGCCTACTCCTTCAGTGAGTTGACAGGGCAACCTACTCCTCCCTACTTGCATGTCCTAGGTCCTTCTACAGTTGCACCTATTACCAGGACTATAGAGACGCTCCCTTCCTCAGTGGCATCATAAGAGCCAGCTGCTTCAGTCATACCAGCATAGCCTATAGCAACTCCTATTCCTGATCCGACCCAGACTACTTCAGCATCGCTTCCAGCTACTAAGGGTCAGACTGCTCAGAGCTCAGGGTCAGATGATGATGGCACCTAGTTTTAGCTCGCTCCTCGTACCTCGGTGCCTGGCTCGTCCGCTGTAGCCCCGCCGACCGACCCTTAGGTTTTGGTGTTTGATGCCAAAGGGGAGATGGTTCGAGTATGATAGTCTTAGGGGGAGCGACTATTTAGGGGGAGCTTAGCTTACTTAGTAGTTTATTATCTAGTATATTTGGAGTTTTATGTGTGATACATTTTTATGCATTCATCGTGTGTTTACTTCTATGCATTAAACTATATCTAAGTGATAGTGATATCTACGTGATCGTGATATGTGACATGTGTGCTCTCTACTTTGAATCATTTATATGTCATATCACTTGTGCTATGCTCTTTTGCTCTGCTTCCATGTTTTTACTCCGATGCAATTGAGCTTTATTACTTGTACTCATGCTTCTTTCATATCTTTTGAGTACATCATGTTGGATTGGGTCATGTAAGCTTGCCTAACACTTTTGTTCTTATTGCAAAAAGCTTATATGAACCAAGCATGTTAAAACCTCATCTCTTTCACATACTCGAGGTGGTATTGTCATCAATCACTAAAAAGGGGGAGATTGAAAGCATCTAGGCCCCTAGTTGGGTTTCGGTGATTAATGACAATATGTGATTACTGTGACTAACATATGTTTTGCAGAGGCAATTAAGTTAGGTCACGGTAATGGAGATCGATTGGGCTATCATGATGGTCCTGCCCCTACGATGGAAGTTGTTTTGGTTTACAAAGGATGGACGACAAGGTTAAGGATGGACTAGTTCTGTGTCGATTGGAGTTGGAGTGACACTTAGAGTAGTTTAGAACTTTGTTTTTCCTTTGGCCATACTATTAAGGGGGTACGGATGGGTAGCTTGACCTAGGTGAGTCTAGTGGGTTAGGTGTGGTGCACACTTGCTAAAACTAGCGCTAGGTAGCTCCAAAATAGTCCTTAGATCCAATGGAGCAAACTACATTCATATATGATCGAGAGTTGGAAGTGAATGGAGGGTCAAATACTGATCGGACACTGACTTTGATGTGACCGAACACTGGCTCAGAGTCTGGTCAGTTCATTTGATCAAGGTGAAGTCGTCTAGAAGTGACCGGACGCTGAGAAGTGAAGTGACTAGACGTTGAAGGCCAATGTCCGGTCGACATCAGTAAGGTTCTAGTGAGGGTAAATTGTGACCGGACATGTCCGGTCATACTATAAACACTAGGTTTCGGGGTGAACTGACCGGCGCGTCCGGTCAACATGACCGGAGCGTCTGGTCACCCCGCAGAGGCACATAACGGTTCATTTTTCAGCCCATGTTATAAATACCACCTCCATTCATGTGTGGGGGTACTTTTGCTCATTCCAACAGCCAAGAAACACGTTTGAGAGTGCCAAGAAGAGCAAGGTCCTAGTGAGGTGATTGAGATTTGAGAATCCCAAAGATAGCCCTCATTAGTGAAGCAAGAGTAGCAAAGTGTGCATCCACCCTTCTCATTAGGCTTGTCATGGTCAAGTGAGAGTTCGTGCTTGTTACTCTTGGTGATCGCCATCACCTAGATGGCTTCGTGGTGATTGAGAGTTTGGTGATCATCCGGCAGAGCTTGTGGGTGACCCAACTCAAGTTGTGAGCGGTTGTGGGTGATTCACCACGATGGAGTGTCAAAGAATCAACCCGTAGAGAGCACTTGATCCTTACACGGATCAAGGGGGAGCTACACCCTTGCGTGGGTGCTCCAACAAGGACTAGTGGGGAGTGGTGACTCTCTGATACCTCGGCAAAATATCACCGCGTTCCTTCTCCTCTCTTTACTTTAAGCATTTACTTTGAGCAATTCATTACTTGTCATTTACATTCCTAGAATTACCATGCTAGAGTAGGATTGGAACTTAGGGTACTAAACTTTTGTGCGTTAGATCAATAGAAACACTTTCTAGGCACAAGGGGTTAATTGGGCTAACCATAGGTTTTGATTATTGCAAAGAAATTTGTAATTAGCCCAATTCACCCCCCCTCTTGGGCATCTTGATCCTTTCAAGGGTGCTACTACTAATCAGATATAGTATAATCCTAGGTCGTCAGTGCAGCATATGCAACAGCTGATGGGGCAAGTTCAAAATCAAATGGTTAATTTTAGCACATCAGGCCAAATACCATCGTCGGCTCAAAGAATAGCGCCATCAGTCCAAAGGATTCGTAGAGATACAGATCCCAGCATCTACAACCAGAGACTTCAAGCAGCAAACCAGCAAAGGACCTAGCAAATAGAGATTCCACAAGGATATCATTATAGCACAGATTACATTACCCTTCACATGATGCCAAATCTAGGGTATCAAGGTACCCGAAATTTTAATCCACAGATGGGTCAGCAATTGAAGAGAAATCCAAATTCAAATGCTGATGAGTTGTTGCTTAGAGTGACTGAGATGATGAAGAATCAGTTTGGTTTGAAGCCAAAAGGGCAGACCTTCTCGTACAAACGCCCATATTCAGAGTGGTATAATTTGGTCGCTCTTCCTATAAATTATAGGCTTCCAGAGTTTGCTAAGTTCACTGGCCAGGATAGTACAAGCACAATAGAACAAGTCAGTCGATATCTTACACAGCTAGGTGAAACATCCATTGAAGAGGCCCATCGAGTTTGTTTCTTCTCCTTGTCCCTATCAGGACTAGCCTTGACTTGGTTTTCATCGCTGCCAGTTAACTCCATTGCCAATTGGGCTGACCTAGAGAAAAAGTTTCATACATATTTTTACACTAGGATAGGAGAAAAGAAAATTACCGATTTGACAACTATAAGGCAGAGAACTAACGAATCGGGCGCCTTTCAGAGGTTCCAAGAGACCAGAAATTTGTGCTTCTCATTGAATCTAACTGATGATCAACTAGCTGCTTTGGCCATTCAAGAAATGTTGCCAATGTGGAGAGAGAAACTACTCGGGCAAGAATTTTACAATTTAGGTCAGTTGGCTCAACGAGTGGCAGCGCTTAATAGCTAATTTCAAAATATACGCAGAGATACCCGATTCTAGAAAAGTGCCACAATTGCTGAAACCTATAATCCATATTCAGTTGATGACAACAATGAGTACGAAGAAGAAGAAGAGATTGTTGTGGTTGAATGGAATTGGGGTAAGAAGACAGTAATGATACCAAATCCTTGGGGGAAAGGAGTTGAAGAGAGCTATGATTTCGATGTCACAAAATTGAACAAGCTCTTCAATTTCTTACTTGAGAAGGGACAGATCAAGTTGCTCGACAATCATGTTGTGTTGCCTCTTGATTTGTTGAAGAATAAAAAGTTCTACAAATTTCGCAACGCTACTTCTCATTCTACTAATAAGTGTAGAGTTTTCCGACAACATATATAGAAGACTATTCAGCAAGGAATGCTCAAATTCGATACACCTCGAAAGATGAAAGTTGATGATAATCCTTTCCCAAGAGATCATAACATGATCCATGCTAGGTTGCTCAAAGGAAAGACTAAAGTTCTAACATCAACTAGGGCCAAAGAAGCCAGAACCATTGACCCAAAGATGCAAATATCGGCTGATGAATATCGAGAGATTAGAAGATGTTATGATCAACAGAAGAGCCGATATGAGTAGGAAGAGACGTCAAGGGACGGTGCGATAAGGTCGTGTGTCACATCTCGAATTTTGTTGACCAAATGGCAACGGCAAAAGGAAAAGGATTATCAACATTGGTTGAAGGAGAAAGAATACTAGCGTCAACAAGAAGAGGAGAGGTATGAAAGGAAACAAGCTGAATCACATTGGAATTGTCCTTTCTTTAGACACTATTGGAATGAAGGTTTGAAATTGCTCACTAGAAATAATTGCCCAGAGTGCAGTGAGTAATATTGGGAGTTTAGGCAATCTCAAGCTAACCACCGGTCTATCCATGCTTGAGAAGAGTATCATCATAATAATATGGATCGACGCTTAAAAAATAAAAGTGTTCATGATCAGCTTGGAAAGCGAGTTGTTGATCAAAACTGGGTTGATTATGAAGAAAAAGGTAATGGGGAAGAGTATGTTTGGGAGGAAGAGCAGTGGTGTCCACGAGGTTTGACAAGAAGCCAGAAAAGAAGAGTGCAACGCCTAAGGAACAGAGAGTTAGAACAGGCTCAATCATCTGGTAGACTTCAAGTGTGGCGTGCTAAACAAACAGTCGATAGAGCACAATAATCGGCTAATATTCAAATGGCTTTTCTATTGTCGTAAGAATTTAGAGCTCCAGCAGACCAAGAAGCTTATTTAGATTTTGATGAATCAGAGTATGAGGAGATAGTTGCCAAACTGGTAGTTGTACATCAAGCTATATTCGATAAGCCAGCCAAGCATCGGCACTTGAAGGCTTTATATGTGAAAGGTTTTGTTGATGGGAAGCCAATGAACAAGATGTTGGTGGATGGAGGTGCTTCTATCAATCTTATGCCTTACACCACTTTTTGTAAACTTGGCAAGGGTCTAGGAGATTTGATTGAGACCGACATGATGCTTAAGGATTTTGGGGGTAATACATCCAAGACCAGGGGGGCAATGAATGTTGAATTGACAATTAGAAGTAAGACTTTGCTCACCACATTCTTTGTTATTGATGGAAAAGGTTCATACAGTCTACTCCTTGGTCATGATTGGATTCATGCAAATTATTGTGTACCATCGACCATGCATCAGTGTTTGATTCAGTGGCATAGAGATGATGTTGAGCTGGTTCACGCTGATGATTCTATAAGTATCGCGACAGCTGATCCAATGTATTGGAAGCTAGAAGGCTTCGAGTATTTTTCTAGCAAGTTATGGGAAGGAAGCTTCATTAAAGTCAATGATGAAAGCCAACAGCCGATCCAAGCAGTTAGCTTTGAGAATTTATTTTAATGGATAATCCAATAGATGGTACAGACGGTAAACTAGGACATGGCTTTATGTCGGTCGATGATCTAGAAGAGATAGATATTGGTTCTTGAGATAGTCCTAGGCCGATGTATGTAAGTGCCAAGTTGGGTCCTGAGTATAAGCAAGAGTTAGTGGATTTATTAAAGAAATTTAAAGATTGTTTTGCTTGAGAATACTATGAGATGCCTAGTCTAGACCGATCGATTATTGAACATCGGTTGTCAATCAAACCTAGATATCAGCCGTTTAAACAAGCTCCGAGGATATTCAACCCAAACATTCTTGATGATATCAAAAAGGAGACTGAAAGATTACTAGAAGCAAAATTTATCCGACCGTGCCGATATGTAGAGTGGATATCGAATGTTGTTCCTGTATATAAGAAGAATGGGAAGTTAAGAGTTTGAATCGATTTCAGAGATCTGAATAAGGCTACACCCATGGATGGTTATCCGATGCCGATAGCCGATATGTTGGTAGATGCAGTAGCTAGGCACAAGGTTATTAGTTTTATGGACAGCAATGCAGGATACAATCAAATTTTTATGGCTGAGGAAGACATAGCAAAAATAGCTTTTAGATGCCCTGGTGCAATTTGTTTATTTGAATGGGTTGTGATGACCTTTGGTTTGAAGAATGCCGGTGCAACTTATCAGAGGGCAATGAACTATATTTTTCATAAGTTGATCGGTAGGATTGTTGAAATCTACATTAATGATGTGATGGTAAAATCTAAGGGGTACAAGGAACATCTAGCTGATTTGTGGGAGACTCTAGGGTGCACAAGAAAACATGGTCTAAAGATGAATCTCAATATGTGTGACTTTGGAGTACCAGCTGGATAATTTTTGGGTTTCATGGTCCACAAAAGAGGAATCAAAATTAGTCAAAAAAGTATAAAAGCAATTGATGAGGCAGTGCCCCTGAATACTAAAACAGAGTTACAATCTTTGCTTGGTAAGATTAATTTTATTAGGAGGTTTATTTCAAATTTATTGGAAAGAGTTCTATCGTTTTCTCCCTTGTTGAAGTTGAAAAATAATTAAGAATTTAAGTGGGGTGACATACAATAAAAGGCATTTGAGGAGATAAAAGAATACATGAAATGTCCACCTGTGTTAGTCATTCCTCAGTAATGTAAGCCTTTTAAGTTATACGTATCGATCGATGACCAAACAATTGGATCAGCCTTGATGCAAGAGTTTGAAGGAAAAGAACGAGTTATTTTCTATCTAAGTAGAAGCCTTTTGGATCCAGAAACAAGATATTCTCCCATTGAAAAGTTATGCTTGTGCTTATATTTCTCTTGCACTAAGTTACGACATTACTTGTTATCGGCTGAGTGTACAGTTGTTTCTAAGGCTAATGTGATCAAGCACATGCTATCAATGCCAATATTAAATGGAAGAATGAGGAAATGGATTCTTGCGTTGTCGAAATTTGACTTGAGGTACGAATCGGCTAAAGCAGCCAAAGGGCAAGTAATAGCCGATTTTATCACCCAGCATCATAAGCAAAGCATTGGCTATATAGAGCTGGTACCTTGGACGTTATTCTTTGATGGATCATCATGCAAACAAGGTGGAGGCAATGGTATTGTTATTATTTCACCTCGGGGGGGCAAGTTTTGAATTTGCTTTTCCAACTGAACTAATGATTACCAACAACCAAGCAGAATATGAAGCTATTCTTAAGGGTCTTCAACTTCTTCATGAAGCAAAGGCCGAGGCAATTAAAGTATTAGGAGATTCACAGTTAATTATTAATCAGTTGATCGGCCTATATGAATATAAAGAAGATACTCTGAGAGGGTACTATGATTAGTGCCAAAGGTTGCTCAAGGAATTTCCTCATGTCTCTCTTCAGCATATTCCGAGAGCACATAATCAAGAGGCTAATCATTTAGCTCAAAGTGTGTCAGATTATCAAGTGTTTCAAGAGGTCTTAAGTAGTGAGGCCTCAAATAATGATTGGAGAGTTGAAATAGCCAATTACCTTAAGAATCCATCACAGAACGTTACCAGGAAACTAAGGTATAAATCAACTAAGTATGTTTTGCTAGATGATCAGCTATATTACAAGAGAGTCGATGGGGTGTTACTTAAATGCATAAGTCAAGAAGAAGCTAAGGTGTTGATGGGAGAAGTACATGAAGGGATATGTGGAGCTCATCAATCGGCTTATAAGATGAAATGGATTATTCGCAGGACTAGATATTTCTAGCCAACAATACTAGAAGATTGTTTTGAATATTATAAGGGGTGTCAGAATTGTTAATGTTTTGGTAATATTCAGAAATCACCCGCATCGGCAATAAATCCAATAATCAAACCATGGTCGTTTCGAGGTTGGGAAATTGATTTAATTGGTAAGATTTTTTTGCCTTCAAGCAAAGGACATAAGTTTATATTGGTAGCAATAGATTACTTCACTAAGTGGGTTGAGGCAATTCCTTTGAAGATGATAACCTCAAAGAACATGATTGATTTTGTCAAGGACCATATTGTGTATCATTTTGGGATTCCTCAAACTATTACTACTGATCAAGGGACAGTGTTCACATCAGAAGAGTTCGAAGATTTTACTGCCAATATGGGAATTAAGTTGTTAAATTCTTCTCCTTACTATGCTCAAGCTAATGGCTAGGCAGAGGCATCCAATTAGATTATGATTAAGCTGATCAAGAAAAAGATTAAAGAGCAGGCAAGGAAGTGGTATTCAACGCTTAATAAGGCACTATGAGCGTATAGCATGGCCTATCACGGATCAATTAAAACGTTACCTTATGAACTTGTGCATGGTCATAATATAGTCCTTCCTTGGGAGATTCAAACTGGATCGAGGCGTGTCACATTACAAAATGTTTTGTCAGCCAAAGTCTACAAGAATCTTACGATAGACGACTTAGAGGACTTGTTTTGCCATCGGCTGTGTGCTCTTGAGAATATCGAAGCCAATAAACTAAGGATTGCAAAGTATTACAATAAAAAGGTCAAGAGCAAACAATTTTCTAAAGGAGACTTAGTCTGGAAAGTAAAATTGCTGATCAGGTCAAAGGACAGCAAGTTTGGTAAATAGTCACCTAATTAGGAAGGACCTTATTGGATTAAGGGAGAATTATTTATTTCGCACTGAAACAAACCGGTCTTTCATATTTGGCACTAAAAATTTTGAACTTTCTTATTTGGCATCAAGTTGAAATTTCCTTTCGTAAATGGAACTTCCGTCTATTTTCACCATCCATCTATTAGTTGACTTGTTTGACCTCGTCAGTTTGGTTTCCGTATGTCCAGTATACCCCTCTATTACTCACGCATGCAATTTGGCCAGGCCTAGGATCCCGTGAGCTTCTTCCCCGTGCGGAGCCAGGCCACAGCGTAGTCACGATGGCGGGCGGGTTCATGGGCTGGGGCTCTAGCCAACCCGCACAATGGTGGAGGCGACGCGGCCCTCTGGCCAACATGCGATGTGGTGAAGGTGGCACGACAGCCTCGCCAGTCGGTGGTGGCGGCTCCTTGCGTGCGGAGGCACGTGTGCTTGTTGATGGTGGCATGGCAAAATGTTGTTTGGTCGGGCGACAGGCGGTGCGCGTGGGTGACGCACACCACACCAGTGAGCTGAGCACCTAGAACTTGGTGATGGCTATCACACCGGCCGCATCCCCGGCCACTAGGAGCTCCTCCCACGCCCAGTCCTTCAGCGCCTCCAGCGTGTGGGCCGAGAACTACAGCATGCGCTTGCATAGTGGAGGCGGGGGTAGCCTCTCGATGCACCTTGTGAGGTCGGGGAACGGGAGCATGACCGGTGACATCGGCGTCATCAAGCCATCGAGGGACCAACACTCTAGCAAGGGCGATGGAGCTAGAGCGTGCTTATGCTCCTCTGGCCCCGAGGCCGAGGGGTAGGTAGAGAGGCTGTCGCGCGTGATGCCTGCCCATACGTTGATGAATCTCCATAAGGCGGTGCCGTCGGAGAGCATGTGGTTGTAGGCGAAGCGGCCGAGGAAGACACCGTCGGTGAGTTTGGTGACCTGGATGATGAACAGTGCGAGGTGGTGGCCGTCGTGGTTGACGGCATCGTTGAGGGGAAAGAGGGACTAGACAAGGGCACGCACGCATGCTGCTGCTACTTGATGTGTGCTGGTGGCATCAGATGTGCTGGTGGCGTCGGCTGCCACGAACGACGATGGGCTCCTTGACGCCACTGAGTTCGCGCAGCTCGTGACGCGCCTGCACATGGAGGCTGGCGGGCTCTACTACTAGAGCACCAAGCTCGCCGATAAGTTCCTCGCCTAGCGGTCACGGTGGATCCGGTGGAGCAAGAAGGACAGGACCTCACCTAGCGGCCGTTCCTCGGATCCGGCACCACTAGCTATTGCTTCTCCGTATGCCCCGGGCTCGCCGTCGATAGCGGATATGGCTTGGCTCCCACTCCCCGCTGAGGCCGCGGCGCGCGCCTACAACACCGCGCTGCTCTACCTCAAGGAATCAGCGGCCATGGTGGATCTCAACTTCCCGCTCCACCTCCCGTTCGACCTGCCCCCTGCAGCCATGTCGCCCAAGGCCATCCAGCGTGTGGCCACCGTGGCCGCGCTTGGCTAGCACCTACTACGGCACCAGTGACCTGCGCTCAGAATAATGGCAGTGCCTGTAGCGATGATGACGGCGACACCACCCTGGCATGGAGTAGCAACTCGCCCACCAGCGACGTCTCCTCCTTGGAGTTGACCGTCAGCTGGCCTACTACTTCGACGGCGATGGCGTGCTCAGCTTCGACGAGTCCAAGGTCATGATGAATGCAACAAGCTGCCTTGTGCAGCAGCAGCAGCATGCGTGCAGAAGTAGCAGCAGCCTGCGTGCGTGCTCCAAATGCCTACTACAAACAAGGGCACTTACATCATTTTGCAAGCCACTTAACATCGTTACTGGTGAAAATAGACGGTAGTGCTATTTACGAAAGAAAAATTCAACTTGGTGCCAGATAAGAAAGTTCAAAAATTTTAGTGCCAAATATGAAAGACTGGTTTGTTTCAGTGCCAAATAGATAATTCTCTCTTGGATTAAACGTTGTGCGTCTGGCAATGCTTATAATTTGGAAACACTAGGAGGAGAAGAAGAATTTGATAGAGCAATCAATGGAAAATATCTAAAGAAATATTATCCTAGCGTTTGGATTAATACTTGATAGCCAAATTGTTCAGCCATCGGCTCTAATAGCCGATACCAAAAGGATATCGCCTCTAGTTCAAAAATAAACCTGAAGGGGTAAAAGCCAATACGATATGTATCGCCTATAGAGCAAAAACAAACATAGACAAATTGGTACATGGAACATGAAGTACAGGGCAAAGGAGAAACCATTTAAAATGAAGAGAGTGTTTGCTAGCTTCTCCTATTATAAGCTAAAGGCTAGAAAACACTTTGTTCACTATGTCTTCGGCCGGAGAAGCAAGGGCTACGGAGTTGGCGGCATTGAAGAAATCCTTGACTAGGTGCTCATGATACTCAGGGTGTTCAGTGGCTAGAAAACCATAGGGAAGAAGTCAAAGCTCGTGGCCAAAGTGAGCTTGCGTAGCAGCCAATGCCATGGCAGCACTATGACGAACACCGTGGAGAGCAACCTCTCTGACGCGGTTTGGGATGTCATACAAGCGAACCATCGGTACGGCACCACTAGCGTTGATGAATCCTGCCACGTGCTCCATAGCTGATCGAAGGCTTTCCAACTGGGCCGATAGATCTAGAAAGATTTGAAGAAGGGATAATCAAGATCTTGAAGACAAAACCAAGAAGAAATAGAAAATTATGGTAGGTATCTCACCCATGATTCTAGCCTCGGCCTCGGCCAACCTCTCCCCCACCTGATCGGTGGGTCTGCCCCTTGGGGCATCTTGATGGATGGTGACCACAACCCCTGAAGTGTCCTCATCGACATTCGATAGATTAGAATCGGAGGGTGGTCGACGCTGAACCAAAGTGGTCAGAGCCATTTCCACGATGGAAAGGCAGTCGATGAGCTTCTGGCCAACCTGATTGATGGATGCAATCAGATCATCATTGTTAATCTGCTTCCTCAGGTAACGGGGGAGCGGGCAGCAAATTTTTGATGAAGATGACCTCAGAGGTTGAGTAGAGTCAGCCCTATGCTCCGAGACGTTGGGAGCATCCTGTAGCGTGTTCGGATGAAGGTCCATCTGCCCAAGATCACAGGTTGCATCCTCCTGATGATGAAGACGCTGGCGTGGTGACATAGACCCATCAAAGGCCTCTTCAGCAAACCTCTTGTCGTTCTCCATGCCTTCGAGCCTATGGGAAAGTAAAATCACACCAAAGACACGGAAGGTTTGGGACGAAGTAGGTTGTTTTTTGATCCACAGCCATGGCCCGTATATATAGCCCGGGAGGTGAGAAGATAGGCTTCATCGGGTTTATGGAATTAAAATTAGTTATGGAGACGGATCGACACTTCAGAAATTCAGGGGACAGATCTCGAAGAAACACCGGAGTCGAACTTATTTCTTCCCATAATTATGAGATACCATGGGATTGATACAAAGGTTTACATTAATTGACAATCAACCCACTAAGACTTCTTTGGATTGAAGGGAGTCCGAATCCCCACAAGGCTAAAGGTCATCATGGACCAAGTCATATCGACCCGCTATAGAAGTGCATCAGGGAAGAGAAAAGGCAGCCTGCTAAAAGATGCCCATATATCCAACCGATTTCTCGGGTGGCTAGGAAACCATGGTAAAGAAGTCTGTGGTTTCCCCAATGAACATTTGATAGAGTGAACAAGGGAAAGGTGTCTACACATTTTAACCCTTGCAAACACTAGAACAGCTATGCGATCATGGTGAGAAAACTCAGGTGATGTCACAAGAATTCTTCTAACCGCAGCAGTTGATTCTCTTGCTCGACAAGGCGCTGAAATGAGCGACACAATCATCCTATGCACAAGAATTCTTCTAACCGCTCAGAACCCTCATAGAAAAGAATTAGACCATGGAGGGTCTGGTAGAGCCAAGGGCACTTGAGGAAGCAAGTAGAAGAGAAACATAACTGAGTTGTTGGGTTGCTCTCGCCAGAATCAGACAGGCATTTATAGTCGATCTGGAAGAATGAATCCAAGCGCCCGTGAAGCAATAATACTCTCATGAAACTTTTGAGGTATGGGCTCATGAGCAGGCAAGGACATTGGTGAAGGTGAAGGATAGTAGGCCCCGGATCAAGATTCTCTACCCGTGACTACGGACCCATCGGAGGAACAAACGTGGTAATTTTATAATAAAATCATTTTTATCCCAAAATTAGGGGGCATGTATTTACACCAAAATTTGGGAAGAAGAACATGGAAACTCAAAACTTCCAAGATTGAGTCATCAAGGAATCGATTGCGTGAGGATCGATATCAGCTGATTTAGATACAGTACTAGAATCAGCTCTCTTCAGATGATGTAAGCAGATAACGACAATAAGCTATGGTTGGCGTCAGGAAAGACATGTAGGACTCTACAAAAAGAGAAAGATTAGGGTCCAAGTTATCTTAAATTAGGAATTTTTCTCTTATACCAAAGATTATAATGAGTTGTACTTTAGAAGGATTCATGCTTAGGCTCTGGGTATAAATATTGGACCCTGGCTATTGTAAGGAGCATCCAATAAATCAATACAAATTACTTTTTTCGACTTTACGCCAACCCTTAGGAGTAGGAGTAGTGTAGATTTTGTCGAGTTCTTCAACAAGCAGGGCTGCATCGGTCCGGCCGACCTCCGACTTGTCTATAAGTACCGTCATGGCTTATGTTTTGGTTTGTAAGGCTGCATCGGTTAAGTTCAACCTCCATTGTGAGCTCTAGCATAAGCTAGTTATCGATCTTTATCTAGTTCAAGTACAGCTACATCGATTAAGTTCGACCTCCACTGCTTGAATTAGATCAAGGTCAAGTTATTGGCTCTACCTAAGAGTGGCATCCTTTGGGTAGATTCATTAAGTTACCGATCTTGCTGATATTCTTATTACCATTAGTTTCAACAACATCAACCTGCCCGGTCAAGATTGATCTAGATCAGCCTCATATCCTTTTAGTCCATCATTTGCTTTGTTACAATACAATGTTTCTTACTTTGAGTCATAGGTTATGTTTCATTGGCCGTTGTACTTTGATCTTGATCGTGCATAGTATGTGGCTAAGGCATGTCTGATCTTAAAGAGGTTTGCTGGCTAGTTAAATCTGGTCTATAGTTCACTATTATGACTGTAACGATCCGATCGATCCCCACTGATGGCACTTTAGATCGAATGATACTAGTTGGTAGATTTGTTTTTGATCAGACGTGACCTTGACTGTTTGCTATGCCTGCATCGGCTAAATAGCTAATCGCCTTTGCTTTAACGCCTATAGTGTGTCTCCATGATTTTGTTAAATGTGAATAGATCTGTTTACTTTAAAGGTTTGATTTGTTGTCTTTATCACGGCTGCCATCGATCCGGTCAAACCCCACTATTTGAGATAGCAGGTTTTGTCTAATGAGTTAACAGCTCTGTCCATATTAAATAGTCGATTGTTCACATGTTGTAGTCCCTTCTTCACCTAAATCGGCTATTTCAGCTGATCCGCTTGAGCTTTCACACATATAGCATGTCTTTTAGAAAGCCTATCAATGCATAGATGGTTTTATGGATTCTTTAGTTTTGGTTTGTTATTGTCATCATAGCTGCCATCGATCCGGTCTAACCTCACTATTGATGGTAACAGATTAGATTCAGAGCGTTTGTAGATCCATTTGTACTAGACAGTCAATTTGTTTGCATGTTATATCCTTTTGCGTTAGATTCATCGGCTCAATGCTTTACACTGACAACACCTACCTAGCTAATGATTTTTGCTTATATTTACGTGCATTGTACTTGTCAACATAAAAGCCAATCGCGACCCATGAGTTTTACAGTCTGTAACAGCTAATTTCTTCGTGTATCATCTATTTAGTCGATTTTTCCCGCCTAGCTGCTCCTGAAGCGGCACACTTGAAATTGTCTGGTAAAAACCGGCATGTTCCACCTTAAATTACTGATAAACTTTCTCTCCTTGTCAATTGTAGGTCAAATTGACTGGCATGCCCTCAGGAGGAATTCGTAGGATCGACTAACCCCTGCGTTGAAGCAAAGCAGATCTCCAGCCTTGCTCCATCAAGCAGATCCTTCCAGCTTGCCATGTGCTCGACACATCAACATGTTTTTGCGTCGACACATCCATTTGATAGAGCTTGATGTTGTGGGCACAAGCATAGGCTAGCAAGATTCTAATTGCTTCCAATCTAGCAACCGGGACATATGTTTCTCCAAAGTTAAGACCTTCAACTTGTGTATAGCGTTGTGCTACCAATCTGGCTTTGTTCCTTACTACTATCACATCTTGATCTCGCTTGTTTCTAAAGATCCATTTGGTTCCAATTACATTGTGTCCCTTTGGTCTCTCTATCAATTCCCATACTTGATTTCTTGTGAAGTTATTCAATTCTTCATGCATAGCATTCACCCAATCAATATCATTCAATGCTTCATCTATCTTCTTTGGTTCAATGGATGACACAAATGAGAAATGCTCATAAAATGAAGCAAATCTTGATCTTGTTTGTACACCTCTAGAAATATCTCCAATTATAGTGTCCAAAGGATGATCCTTTGCAATATTGGTTGGTTGGAGTATTAGAACTTGATTGCTTACACTTGCTTGATCATTTGGTTAAGATGATGTACTAGCCACTTGATTTTGTTCATTATCATGAGAGCCATTTGTACTAGCTTGATTTATATCATCTTGCAAATTTGTGTTAGAGAGCACTTGCACTTGATTATCTTTGTCATTAATCACTTGCCTAGGCCTCAATTCACCAACATCCATGTTCTTCATGGCATTTGAAAGTTCAATGCCTCTAACATCTTCCAAGTTCTCATTCTCATCTTAGGAACACTTGGTTTTATTAAATTCAACATCATGAACTTCCTCAAGAGTACCACTATCTAAATTCCAAACTCTACATGCTTTGCTAGTAGTTGAGTATCTAAGTAGGAATCCTTTATCACATTTCTTGTCAAATTTACCAAATCTAGTGCCTTTCTTCAAGATATAGTATTTGCAACCAAAGACCCAAAAATATGCAATGTTGGGCTTTCTACCATTCAAGAGCTCATATTGTGTCTTCTCTTTCAATGAGTGACAATAGAGGCGGTTGCTACAATAGCAAGTCGTGTTGATAGCTTCAGCCCAAAAAGATTGACTCACATTGTACTCACTAAGCATAGACCTTGCCATATCAATGAGTGTTCTATTCTTCCTCTCAACAAGGTCATTCAATTGTGGAGTGTACTTGGCCAAGAATTGATGTCTAATTCTAAATTCATCACATAGCTCCTCAATTCTAATATTCTTGAACTCACTACCATTGTCACTTCTAACTCTCTTGATGGTTGTTTCAAACTCATTATGAATGCCCTTAACAAATGATTTGAATGTTGCAAACACATCACTCTTGTCCACTAGAAAGAATACCCAAGTATATCTAGTATAATCATCCACTATCACAAAGCCATATTTGTTACCACCAATGCTAGTGTATTGAGTTGGCCCAAACAAATCCATGTGCAATAACTCAAATGCTTTACTAGTGCTCATAATGCTTTTCTTAGGATGGGTGTTTCCAACTTGTTTGTCGGCTTGACAAGAGCTACAAAGCTTATCTTTCTCAAACACTATATCTTTCAAGCCTTTAACCAAGTCATGCTTAACCAATCAATTTAATTGTTTCATTTCAACATGACCAAGCCTTCTATGCCATAACCAACCCATATTAGACTTAGTGATCAAACATGTTGACAATTGAGATTCACTAGCATTGAAATCAACCAAGTATAGATTCTCATATCTAAAGCCTTTGAAGATCAAATTAGAGCCATCTACACTTATGATCTCTACATCATCTACCCCAAATATGTATTTGAATTCAAGATCACACAATTGAGCCACGGGTAGCAAATTAAAGTTCAATCTCTCTGCTAGCAACACATTGGATATGCTCTTGTCATTGGAAATTGCAATCTTACCAAGCCCCTTACCTTGCCTTTGCCATTGTCACCAAATGTGATACTATCATAACAATCATTGTCATTGGTACTGATTGAGTTGAAGATTCTTGCATCACCGATCATGTGTTTAGTGCACCTACTATCAAGAACCCAATGCATTCCTCTGGCTTTATAATTGACCTACAAAAGAAGATCAATTCTTTTTAGATATCCAAACTTGCTTGGGTCCTTAAAGGTTAGTGACCAAGCTCTTTAGCACCCAAATGGCTTTCTTCTTTGAGCCCATCCATGGTGTACCAATAAACTTAGCTTTCACACCATTTGTACCCTTAGTAAGCACATAGAAAAAAAAAATCTTAATTAAGGATACATTAGCATTCTTCCTCTTGTTCTTGCACTCATGCTCTTTATGACTAACTTGCTTGCAACTAGTGCAAAACCAACAATTGTTCTTCACAAAACTAATCTTGTGAGGAGCAAAGGCTGCCTTGCCTTTCTTGGGGGTATAGCACAACCCCTCTTTGTAGAGAGAAGCTCTTTGGCTACCCAAGCACATAAACAAGCAGTCTTCACCACCATACGTCTTAGCCAAGGTGTGAGTGAGCTCATCGACCTCCTTCTTGAGAGTTTCATTCTCAACCATTAGTGAGGCATCACAAGTGAAACCATCACTACTAGATGAGGTGGAAGTAGAAGTGCTACAAGAAGGGTTAGTAGGAGCAACAATGATAGGCTTACATAATGATTCAACAATTAAGTCACAAGTTAAGCCTACATTATATGTCTCAACATGCTTCTTATTTTGCTCATCAAGCAAAGAGAAATGAGCTTTTTCAAGCTTCTTGTGAACCTTGTCAAGCTTCTCATGGGCTTCCTCTAGCCTCTCATGAGATACATGGAGCTCATCAAAGGCTTGCTTAAGGACTTTTAGTTCCTTACGCAAGCTTTTGCATTCCCTTCTCTTAATGTCAAAGTGTTCTTTAGCATCATCTAGCATGTCAAGTAGTTCATCCTTAGTTGGTTCATCATCATCACTATCACTTTCATTTTTATTTTCATTATCATGTTCCTCATTACTTCCATCATCACAAGTTTGTACCTTAGTGGCCTTAGCCATGAAGCATGATGGAGTGTCGAAGAGAGAAGGCTTTTCATTGATAGCAATGCTTGCAAGAGCCTTCTTCTTGGTGGTCTTGTCATCATCACTATCAACATCATCACTTGAGGAAGCATTACTATCCCAAGTGACCATATATGAACCACCCTTCTTCTTCTGGATGGTTATCTTGTCCTTCTTCTCTTTCTTTTTCTTCTTGTCCTTCTTTTTGCTCTTCTTGTTGTCATCATCATTATCGCTATTGTATGGGCATTGAGCAACAAGATGATCCTTACTTTCACAATTGAAGCACTTTCTTGACTCTTCCTTGTTCTTGGATGAAGATTTCTTTATTCTAGCATGGTAGCCCTTCTTCATCATGAACTTGCCAAATCTTTTGACAAAGAGAGCCATCTTCTCATCATCTATCTCATCAAAGTTTAAATCTTCATCTTCAATTGATGATTCTTGCTTTGTTTTGCCCTTGGATGATGTGGCCTTGAATGCCACACTCTTCTTCTCATCTTTCTTCTCCTTCTTTTCTTCCTTCTCATCATCATCTCTATATGTATCATCGGTCATTATATCTCCCAACACTTGGTTTGGTGTCATGGTGTCCAAATCACTCCTCACTAGAATAGTAACCGATGTGCCAAATCTTGAAGGTAGGCATCTTAAGAACTTATGAGAGAAGTCCTTGTCCTTCACCTCTTCTCAAAGTGCTTTGAGATCATTTACAAGAACTTAAAGCCTATGGAACATCTTCGGCACACTCACGTCCTCCTTCATCTTGAAGCTTGCAAACTTCTCCTTGAGAATGCATGTCTTTGCACCCTTCATGGCTTGAGTGCCCTCAAATGATACCTCCAACTTCTTCCATGCTTCATGAGCCATCTCAATGTTCTTAATTTGCTCAAATGTGCTCTCATCAATAGCATCATGAATGGCACTAAGAGCAATGCCATTGTTTTGGAGAAGTACTTCGGTGGCAGTGGGATTCTCTGAATCTTCTATCTCAATCTTGGTCTCCACCACTCTCCAAACCTTACTATTGATTGACTTGATATATGTTGTCATCTTAGCCTTCCAATAGGAATAGTTAGAGCCATCAAATTGGGGTGGCTTCTTGGTGTTGTTGATTTAAGCCATTTTTACACCAAAGGTTGTTAAGCCTCAAATCATGGTGACCACGGCTCTGATACCACTTGAAAGGTCCTAATAGCTAGAGGGGATTGAATAGCCTATTAAAAATTTCTACAACAACACTTAGCAAACTGGTTAGAAAAATATGAGGCGAAGCGAGTGTTGCGCTAGCCTACTAAAAGTGCAAGCCATCTACCACAATTTTAGTTTCTATCTATCCACACGATGGCTATGCCAAGACACTAAGTGTGCTCTCAAAGGCTAACTAAAGAGCCACACTAACTAAACTAACAAGCTCTAACGACTAGCTACACTAAAGAGCTTGACAACTAGTTTGTGGTAATATAAAGAGAGAGAGCAAGATGGTTATACCGCTGAGTCGTGGAATGAACCAATCAATCACAAGAATGAATACCAATGAAGACCAATCACCTTGAAATCAAATGATGACGTAATGATTTTTTACCGAGGTTCACTTGCTTGCCGGCAAGCTAGTCCTCGTTGTGGCGATACATATACTTAGAGGTTCACGCGCTAATTGGCATCACATGCCAAACCCTCAATAGGGTGCCACACAACCAACACAAGATGAGGATCACGCAAGCCACGAGCAATTTACTAGACTACCTTTTGGCTCTCCGTCGAGGAAAGATCAAGAACCCCTCATAATCACACCGATCAAAGCCGGAGACAATCACCAACCTCCGCTCGATGATCCTCGCTGCTCCAAGCCATCTATGTAACGGCAACCACCAAGAGTAACAAACAAATCCCGCAGCGAAACACGAATACCAAGTGCCTCTAGATGCAAACACTCAAGCAATGCACTTAGCTTCTCTCCCAATCTCACAAAGATGATGAATCAATGATGGAGATGAGTGGGAGGGCTTTGGCTAAGCTCATAAGGTTGTTATCTCAATGCAAATAGCCAAGAGAATGAGCTAGAGCCGGCCACACGCTTTTAAATAGAGCCTCCAACGAATAGAGCCGTTGGGCTCATAGAGCAGCCCAACTCAGGGAGAATGGACGCGTCGATTAGGTTGAACGGATGTAGGACCCCAGCGTCTGGTCGCCCGATGCTCGCCACGTGTCATCGGCTTCAAACGTTGATCGCCCAATCTCAACGGTCATTGGTGCACTTAAGTTGTGACTGGACGCGCTGCAGTGTAGGACCGGACGCACCCCGCCTGGAGTCCGGTCACTTTCAGTAAGCATCTAGAGACGGAATATCACAACCGGACATGTTCGGTCATGCCCGACCAGACTCGCCCAGTGTCTGGTCAAACACCCTCTTCTCTTTGCGCCGCCACGTCAGCAGGACCGGATGCTAAACAGTGTTTAGCCAGAGTCCGGTCACTTTCTTTCTCTGAGTCCGGTCACTGTTTCACAGTGACAATCATCTCCTTCACTTCACCAACTTCTCCACCCTTGCTCAAATGTGCCAACCACCAAGTGTATCACTTTATGCACGTGTGTTAGCATATTTTTAGAAACATTTTCAAGGATGTTAGCACTCCACTAGATCATAAATGAATATGCAATGAGTTAGAACATCTAGTGGCACTTTGATAACCATATTTCAATACGAGTTTTACCCCTCTTAATAGTACGGCTATCGATCCTAAATGTGATCACACTCACTAAGTGTCTCGATCACTAAACCAAAAAGCTCCTATCAATTTCACCTTTGTCTTGAGCTTTTTTATTTTCTTTCTTCTTTTCCAAGTCCAAGCACTTGATCGTCACCATGGCATCACCATCATCATGTCATAATCTTCATTTGCTTTATCACTTGGAATGTACCACCTATCTTATAATCACTTTGATAAATTAGGTTAACACATAGGGTTTCATCAATTCAACAAAACTAAACTAGAGCTTTCAATGCTACACTAAAAGTGCATGACGCAAGAGTATGTTTTAAGTGTTGATGTTTCAGAGGTATGTTGCAAGTGTTGTATATGGATGTTGCACATGTTGTAATGGTTATACACGTATGTTTCAAGCGTATGTTCCAAATGCTTTATCTATTCCAGACGTATGTTGCAAGTGTTTTATCTGGATGTTGCAAAAGTAGATCTGAATGTTGCATATACATGAATGTTGCAAGCATGTTTCAAGTGTTTCATACGTATGTTTGCAAGTGTTTCATTTGAATGTTGCATATGTTTTACAATGGTTTCCAAGTGTTTTTAGGCGTTTTCGCAAGTGTTTCAAATGCTTGTTTCAAGTGTTTCATCTGTCTTTTTTGTATGTTGCATATGTTGCATCTGGATGTTTCAAAAGTAGATCGGGGTGTTGCACATGGGATGCGAGTGGGAAGCGACTGGCGGCAAGGGTGACGTTTGGGGTGGTGCCGGCAACATTGGGGCGTCGTGGGCAACGTCCGAGGTTGTGCGGGTCCGCTGCTAGGGCAGTCTCTCGCTCACTGTGCGTGCACCGTCCGGACGCTTGCGCCCCGGATCACACGTCCGGGCGCTAGCATGTCCCCTTAGACTCTCAAACAACCTAGTCATTACAGCACCCAAACCTAAAAAATGCATGGTTCATGTTGCTTTTGCGGCAATAAACGGGGTCCAACAGAGTAGGCAAACGCAGTACCCATTTTGGGTAGGAGGGCGGGCACAACCCAAAAATGCATGGTTCACGTTGCTTTTGCGTCTTTCGCTCGCATGGCTAGAACCGTGTCCGGCCGCATGCTGCTCCTAGCTCCGGCAGATTTGGCGTTGTTGTTGGAGAAGGCAACTTTTAGGTGCATGACCATTTTCTTTGAGTGCGACGCATAGTGTAAATAGGTCTCCTAAATAGTAAAACATTGCTTATGTTGATGCTGAAATGTTGTGAGTAAAACAATGTTCTATGGCTAAAAAAGTAACTCAAACAAACAGGGTAAATGTATTTAGAAAAAACCAAAACGACTTATAATTTAAAATAGAGGGGGTAAGATTTTGTAGGAATTCTCCCATGCCTCCGCATATACTGATAGAGATATAATAAAAGGTTTGCCCAAAACCTATTTATTTTCAGGCTTGCAAACTCACTCGGTTGCATCTCTAACTGCAAACTCCACTTCCATTTTTCATAACTAGTATAACCTGCGCGCCATAGCGCAAAGACAAGCTACCATGTTTGCGTTTATACTGGTAGGGTTCATATGTTGTAGATGCAGTTGTGACGCACACAATTACGGCAACATGATTGGTATATACTATAGGATGCATATACATTAGATTGGAAGTATGAACATCATGGTGATAAATTTGTATGTCACTTATGGTCATGCAGATATATTATACATGTTGTTCATGTGGAGTGAACGCAGTGATTGGCAAACATACTGCACATATATAGATCGTACAAGAGTCCTATAGAAATTGGCTTCTTGTTTGTTGCATTAGATTAGCTGGAGCAGTTTTCAGATATCTTCGTGTCACGACTTCGGCTCTCGATCTGGTAAACTCGCGAATGAGCCCGCAGTTTCCCAACTGGAAGAATCTGTGGTAGTAGGACTATTGATATGATCACTTCATAAAAGTGTTTTAATTGTAGAACCTGAACACAGACGAATCCATTAAGTACCTGGGAACCTGAAGTAGTAGCTCCATACCTGAATTTATACCTAAATAAACTTTTTTGAGACCCTGTCATCTCCATAGGGCAATAGACAAACCCTACATGGGCAAAAGAAATTTGTGTTTCTGCACAAATCGTGGAAATAAAAATACCATGCAACCATTAGTAGCAGGCTCATTAGAAAATAAATGCATAACAAACCAGGAGAAGGAATTGTGCAAAGCAGCTAAAACCTATTGACGGTCGAAGACAGCTGGAATCTTTTATTTTTAATACAAGCACAAAATAAACGCCAAGCCACAAACTGTGTGCTGAACTATGAACCTGTAACCAGATGAAGGCTGATGGAAAAGATAGTAATCATTGGTATGAAAACAACCAAAATTAAAAGAGGCAATGAAAAAGGAGACTGTACTACGGAAGCAAGAACACAGCCTTGCGTTATTAACAAAAACGAGGAACAAAGAACATAGAAAGATCAGAGTACTCATGCCTTACCCGAGAAAGAGCGAAAAGACGAACTCCTGGTGAGAGCAAAGATCTTATGAGAAAATAAATCCATAAGTGTCACACTAAAGTATGAAGCAGCGAAGAGCCATCAAATATTTATTTTGGACACTTTCATATGAAATATCATGAAACTTTGCACTCTTTTTATGGTTTTGTCAAATTATATTTTAAAATGTCACTTAATTTCATATAAGCGTTACAACCCCAGATGGAAAAGCGGCAACGTGATTAATTGAACTAATGAAAAATCGTTTCATGTACTAAATTAACCGGAATAGAAAGTAGATATCAAAAGGTGTTTGCCACAGATCACTTGTCATACACAGCACTGTCATGCACAGGAAGTTAAACTTGTGATTTTAATTGAAGAAAACAAAAGGCTTCAATAAGATTTCTTTGGGTGCAGCATATCAAATAAGGAGAATCATTTGTGCAGAACTAAACCCTAATGACCGCCTAAATCAGCTCAAATGTATTACTAATATGGAAGAGTGAAATAAATATGGGGGCACATAAATAAATTACACCTTGTGGGAACCAATTGGTGGGAACCAGAAAAGAAAGGCTCAGCAAGCAAATGTATAGGCATAGCTGAAAAGCACAAGCAGAGAGCAGATTTTTTTTTCTAGAAAAAAGGTACAACCGCAATCTATCTTAGCAGCACAAATACAAAGTAAATATACTGAATATGTGAATATATGTATCTTAATAAGCACAAGCAACAACAGGCAGGAAGGAAGACTCTGAGCACAAGGCAAAAAAAAGCAATGTAGAAGGGGAAAATAGGAAGCAAAGGAGTGTGTACTGCTCACTCAAACAAAAAACACATTGTCAAAAAGCACAAGGAGCGGCACACCCAGGGACATGTAGAGTAGAACAATTGTAACTTGAAGCAGAGTGACTGTAACTGAAAGCGACACTGTTTTTCCTTTTGTCCTGCTAGGATGCACACATACCTGGTTCTGAAAGAAATTGTAAGCGAAATAGATGGAAAACCAAGTCAACATGCATCCGAGAAAGAAAAAAACAACAACAAAAAAGATTATCCAGGTAAGCAACGACAAGCGAGCATGATGTTTAGGTTTATACAGGTAGGATCCGTATGTTACATACACTGGAGATGCACATAATTAGGGTACCATGATGGATACACACTTACAGGAAAATTTGGATATAATGTGATGCCCATTGATGGTGCAGCTGTGCATATATATGTACTAATGTACTAACTTTAAATCCTTTGTACTGAGTATGGATCTGTGCTTGTCAGCAATTAACACACAGACAATTGCAGGAAATTTTGGATATATTTTGAAAATAATACAAATAGCCTAAGTATCACAAAGCAAAGCGCAGGCTAAGGTCAATCGAGGCGCTAGCAATCTATATAAGAAAACAATGCAAGCTCAACTAATGTTGGTACGTCGTGAGATCCAGTAATCCTTAGTAAGCAATGACCACTCAAGTGAAATTGCTTCATAATGTTTGTCTTCATTCGTCCAACAAAAGCTGCGTGACTCCAGTTATCACAAGATCTTTTGGTTGGTCAATATAATAACTGTATTGTTACGCAACATATTGACACTAATAATTGATGTCTTTTATAACATAGGATTATCCGGTTAGTACTGATCTAACATTCCTATTGGAGTCATAAGTATCATACAGTAACAGATAAAATCAAGAAATCTCACCTAATGTTGGCATGTTGCGAGGTCCAAGTAGTAAGCTAGCACCACTCACGCGAAATCGCTTCATAATGTTTGTCTTCATTTGTCCACCAAAAGCTGACATGAATGATGAATGACTGGTCTTGTCCATGGCAACAACTTTAATTTCCATAGCCTTCACCTGCTGATCTCTACATGAAAAAAAAAGGTGACTAAAGGTTAACACTGAACTCTTGAGGCAATATGACACTGACAAATCTGAAGGTGTGTTATAATAAAGCTGGTCACATACAATCGTAAAAAAATTGGGTTGTGTAGAGTACTGAAAAGAAGGGCGGGCCTGGTACAGGTGGTAGAGTCTTACCGCCTGTGACCGGAAGGTCCCGGGTTCGAGTCGCGGTCTCCTCGCATTGCACAGGCGAGGGTAAGGCTTGCCACTGACACTCTTCCCCAGACCCTGCACAGAGCGGGAGCTCTCTGCACTGGGTACGCCCTTTTTTTTAGAGTACTGAAAAGGAAATTTTATTCCAGGTTCAGGTTAACATTGAGCACCCTGTAATTGCAGGGGAAAGGAACACTTTTAGCTTACTGTGTGCATCCTTTTTGGGTAGGCACCTGTAAAGGTGGGCAGGGATTTTAAATTTGCTTTCATCATATTCCAAGCATTTCCGCATTTATACAGATAAGCTGACCAGAACATACCATTATGCAAAAACGATCAATGAGACTAAAAACAATAAAGATTTGAGTAAGGCTACATGCCAAAGATTAGAGAAATGAGAAGCAAATCTTTGCATCGAAACATTTTTTAAGTAAGGCTATACGCCGTTTCCTATTAAGGTTTTCTTGAATATGGGCTCCTTGTTAACACAAACAAAACATGGAGCGGGTTCAAGAAACGTTGCAAAACTAACAACCGCCTAACTGTAATCTGTATGGGGAAAAAAAGGTGGAGTCATGAACATGATGAAGTATGTCACTATGATTAGCGTGGAATAAACCAAGTTGGAAGCAGGTGCAAATGAATCATTACCACTCCAGAAGTAGTTTACCAAGCGTCCAATGCATTCAGTGGAGCATACTGTTATGTTTTCCCAAATTAATTTGTAGCCTGAAAAATGGAAGACATAGCAAGCAAAGTAATGAGGAAACTACAGAAAATATGTGAAGGCACCAAATGATTGGAAGAAGCAACATATGCATGTCTCAAAGCAGTGAGTGTGAAAACAAAGTAATGGTCCAGTGAAAATCAAGTAGATCCTTCTGCGTATGAAAGATAACCACTAAAGACTTAGTTGTTACAAATAAGAAATAGTAATATGCAGAATCTTTCTGCATATGAAAGATAACCACAAAGACTTAGTTCTAAATACATAAATAATAGTAGATAGATAGAATCAAAGATCCTGTGTTCAGATAACCACAAAGAATTATTTCTATAAATAAATAAATAATAGATAGATAGATAGAATCAAAGATCCTGTGTTCAGATCTTGTCCAGAACTTATCAATAATTGTGACATTAGGATTCAAGAATTAATAGGGGAGATAGGTAGCAAATCAGCCAAAAAAATGCAACATATATGAGTCTCTAGTCATCTGCTTACCATTCAGAGGGAGGAAAAGAGAGAAGGTGGTCGCCTCTGCCTCTGTTTTCCTAACAATTAGTATGTAGGAGAGTGAAAAAAATAAAAATAAGTTGACAAAGATGGAACCAAGAGGTAACCTCAGAAATGAACACAATGGCGTCATCTGATCTTTTGCGGTGACTTAACCACAGCATGCAATTGACAAATGGGTACCCTTTGGAAGAACCTCAACGCTGGCGACACATACATATAACAACACATGTAGAGAGGAAGAGAGGGGTGCAGTTCAGAACGTGAGGGGACACGGTATTTGATAGAACACAGGTAGGGGGCGTGATATGACAACTAAGGCCCCGTTTGGTTAGCAGGGGTTCTTCAAAATCTGAATAAAATAAATCTCAGAATCCTAGAATTACATCCAAACAGGTAAAATTCTGTTGGATTTTAACACACAAACATGGAATCCAGTTAAACATGTTATTATTTTTATCCAGATTATAAAAACCCACAGGTAACCAAACAGGACCAAAGCCTGTCATCAGTATATGTATACACATGAACATGTTGTGGGTCTTTCAAGATCATCAGCCTATATTTTCAAGTTACATGATGTAATTTTCATCACAGGCTACAGAGAAGCAAAGATTTTCATCACCTGCATGGCTGTCATCTGACAGTGTGACATAGGTACATGGTGCATCAGCAAAATAATTTTTTACATGCGCCTGAACACTGAAATTGGCGTATAGCAATGTGTTTTTTGCGGCTGCAAAGAACGGTGGCCACAGGATGGAAGGACATCCTCCCTGATCGTGGAGCCGTCGGCTATTATAGAGAAGCAAAGATTTTCATCACCTGCACGGTTGTCGTCTGACAGTGTGACATCAGTACATGGTACCCAGTGCAGAGAGCTCCCGCGGGGTCTGGGGAAGGGTGTCAGTGGCAAGCCTTACCCTCGCCTGTGCAATGCGAGGAGACCGCGACTCGAACCCGGGACCTTCCGGTCACGGGCGGTAAGACTCTACCGCTTGCACCAGGCCCGCCCTTCCACATCAGTACATGGTGCATCAGCAAAATAATTTTTTACATGCGTCTGAACACTGAAATTGGCCTATAGCAATGTGTTTTTTTGGATAGATACATGCATCATGATAATAGCATATAGTTGCAAGCCAAATCAGCATATGTAAGACTCAGTAGAGGCTGAACAAAATGGGAAAAAAAACGGTCTGAGACAGCCGTGCAAAAGGTGAGGAGAGGGAAATAAAGAGAGGGATGTGTCTTTGCCTCACCTGGGAGACGCCAAGAAGCGAATGGAGCAGAGGGCGCCGTGGCCGGTGACGGGCACTGCCGGGGCCAACGGGCGGCGCCTCGCCACAGCCCAGGGGCGCCGTCGCGCCCTGCCAGCGCGTCGCGTCGTTAGCCGGCACGCCAGGACGCGAGGGTGGAGAAGGAGGGTGGCTGCAGCCAGTGCGCCGCGCTCGCGCCAGCCGCGGGCGCCCTATCCGCGTCGGGGAAAGAGAGAGCGAAGGGGAGAGAGGAGGCACCTAGGGTTTTGTCGAGAAGAGAAGCAGAAGCTCCCCGGCGGGAGGAGGCGCTGAAGATGGGGGAGAGGGAGGAGGCAGGTGAGGGAGGGCGGAGGAGGAGGAGGGCGGGCGCGGGTCGCGCGAGCCGCCATCAGAGGGAGGCGAGGGAGACAGAGAGCGAGGAGAGAGGAGGGGCCGAGAAGCGGGAAGGAGAAGAGGAAGCTGGTATATATGCTCTTCTGGATTCTGACGAGAAGCGGAGGAGAAGCAAGAGAAGCTGGAGGAAACGACGAGAAGCTGCTGAGAGCGAGAAGCAGCTCCAAAGAACGGTGGGACGAGAAGCGGAGGAGAAGCTGGAGAAAACGACGAGAAGCTGGAGGAAACGATGAGAAGCTGCTGAGAGCGAGAAGCAGCTCCAAAGAACGGTGGCCACAGGATGGAATATCGAACGGCTCTTACAATTGGAGGCGACGTGGATAGTGCTCCTGCTCGTGGAGCCTACGGCTTTTACAGGGGAGAAGAATAGGGATTTCTAACTACTAGTAGAACCTTCTGTCACCTGTGTCAACAGGCAAAAAATGAGTAGTTCTAACCTGGCTAAGGGTATTTCAAAAATCAAACTTATTTTTTAAAAAAAATATACTGCAAAAGTGGTTGCATTATATTTGTATTAAAAGAATTTCTAATGCTCACATAAATTATATATTTAACAGAAATTAGCATTCAAAGTACCAAGTGAAATCAACCCTGGTATCAGTATCCAGCTGGTCCCTTCCCGGTTACCGTTGCTTCCGATTCAACAACATTTGGACCACAGAACGATCCGGAGACCCAGGTACACTGGCCACAACTCTATAAACATATGCACGTGAAGGGAGAATACAAACTTGAGCCATGGAACAAACTTTCAAACATTCTCCTGTGAAAAATGCAGCTGCGTAGACAACAAGACACTGAAAGATGAATCTTCAGAACGTAGATTGTTAGGAATTAGGACTAAGATTGTCGATAGCTTTTCTCGGTTGATCCACTAGACCACTATGCTCATACAAGCCAAAAATAAACCATGATAGAACAGAAAGCCAGTACCCAAACGAGGTAATGGTTTTTGCCTAATGCTTACCAGTTTACCACCACGCCGTACATGAATACAGAAGAGAGGCTGGGAAGCTCAGTTAGCAGCCTTCTTAATAGGCAAAAGAGCATGTCGCAAGGAAAAAATGATTAGCCTAATGAAATTGGTATCCCCACAATGTTACAGTGTATAAATCTGAAGCTATCAAGACATTCAGAAATGCCTTTTTCACTGTGTAATCTGAGGTTGTGCTTAATGACTGAATGAATAAGAATGATAACAACAAATAATGCCTAAACTTAAACAAAGGGCTTTGGGAAAAGCATGCATCTTATGTCATTGACCACATCTCCACAAATGGGCCGAACCACATTCAATGAGAAATGCTGAGCTGTCACAATTGGTGATTGCAATTTCTGGAGGACGCCAAGGTCAGGCACAGGCACAAGCTTTTGCTATGTTCAGTTCCACAAGCCATTAAAACGGCACATGTTGTTCCCTTGGTAAGCTTCACAGGGTAGAATGGGCCTTCTGAAACAAAGCAGAGTATATGTCAACTCCAGGAAGAGTTTATTTAAGACTAAATGAAAAGCAGTACTAAACAGTGCACCATAGTTCTTTTATTTGTTGGGGGGTGGGGGGACTTTACCTAATAAGGGGTCTACTACATGTTCCTGAGGCTGCTCTTCACACCCTCAATTTGCTAGAAATCATCCCCTTCTAGGGACATGAATGGAGCAAAATTGCTGTGACCTTGAACAAATGGAAGGCCACTGTGATGGTTCTGAATGCCATCAGGCAGATTCTGTGATGTGTTTGCTTCTGATGAAGAAGGTAAGTTCCAGCGGATTGGTTCAGTTCTTGGTACACCACTGTGATGCGCAATATTGTGGTATACGTCTGGTCTACTAGGTGGCCTTGGTCTGGACAGCAAAATCCGAATGTACCGATGTATTTGTCGCCTTCCTGAAACAGTTCTTCTTCCAGTGGGAGTTGATACGCTATCAGTTGAAACTTGTGATTCAGCCGGATGTGATTCTCCAGGAAACTCTCTTGGAGATAGATTTAGATCAATCCCTTGAAAAGAATGGCGAGGGTTGATTGACGGCGGCCTTTCAAATGTGCCACTTGGTGCAGCCATGCCAAAACTTACAGAACTACTATCGACATGATTTCTGTAATTTTGTCTTTCATAAGCCACTGTACGCTGAATTCCAGTATATGATGGTCCTTCGTCACCGAGTCTACATCCTCCACAGTACCAGTTTCCTTCAGGCACTTCTCTTCCCAAGCCAACGCAATATGTATGCGCTGAGGAATCACAAATGTCACATAGTAGCATGAGACTATCATCACCACCTTGATTGCACTCAATACAAACGACATTCTCATATGGGTCTAGCCAACGCCTTATTTCTTCTTCAGTGGGCTGATAAACCTGTGCGATAAGCAAGAAGATGAGTATCTAACACCCCAAAGAAACAATAGTCGATACTAGAAGTACCAACTGACAACTTGACAATAGACAACAGGTCAACACTCAAGATGTTACAATAGGAAAACAGAAGTCTGTAGCATTAATTCTCATATCAAATGTTGGGCAGATGATCTTTTTTAGATAGTAACAAAACAACAGCTCCGTAACTTCATTATGAAGCATAACTGGTGTGCAGTGCGGGTGCCTATTTCTCCTAATGTATAATTAATACAACCTATATGCCCTCCTAGGCTGGGCTTTCTTTTTAAAAAAAAAATCGTTATAAGTGCAACAGTCATGAAATCCTTTTTAATTGACATTATAGGAATTAATAAAAGATAGAAGAACATGAAAAATTTGGAATCTTGACTTAATAATTGAGCTTCACTACTGCTATTATTGTATTACTTTTTTAAAATTTTCCAATTGTTGGCTAGCAGGGTAAGTTGAAACCTAGCAATTGAACATACAATTGACATTATATGTTCGATTGTTGGGTTTCAACTCCAACTTACCCAACTAGCTTGGTACTAGACGTTTCGTTGCTACTGTTGAACAGGACAAGAATAGAATTTTCCCTGTGAAGAACATGAGTGGGTGGGAACTAGGAGAGTTTAAAAATAACAAATTAAGAAATAAAGTACCGGAAAATTAATATGATAAGTTTGATACACATGGCTAAAGGCCACACATGCATTAACCTGTTAAACTCTAAATCAGTAAATGAGATCATCTTGCCCCAATCCATTTCTTTTCGTAATTAAACCTTCCTACACAACTTCAAAATGCTGCCTACTCTTAACAATGCCTTTCGTTTGACACATACTACCTCATTTAAATTGTACCAAACTAGTGATAAACAGATACAGCATGGATATGCAAGTTACCAATAAAATAAACAATATAAATGGTAGCCTACCCCAACTTGCTTGGGACTGAAAGGCTATGTTGTTGTTGTTGTATATATACTCTTATAAAGAAAGAAGTCTCTAACCCCAAAAGGCAATGAGGAAAGAAATTATGTAACCACCACCACGACACAAACTTTACCTGATCACGCTCTTCGACCTTGATTACAGCTTTTCTCACTCCAAGACCAAGATCTACCTTTGATGACTTGGTGATTGTAGTGAACCGCTGCTTACACAATGGGCATCTCGACTCAACCCTAGACCATTCCATGATGCACGCGAAGCAAAAGTAGTGTGAGCAACAATTGAGGACGCCCTGTATAGTAGCTCTCTGCTCCTCTGAGAGGCAGATCCCACATATTGGCTTCCCAGCTTCCTCCAGTTCCTGCTTCTCCTTTCCCTTGCCTTCTCCATGCCTTGTAATACAAATCCTTCTCAAGGGTGCAGGGAGAACTGGCGCAGCCTTTGGAGGCTCAGGCTCCCTCAATTCCTCCAATTCCTTATCTGATACAACAAATTCAGAATCCGAGGATGACTCTGACCCAGATATCCTCTTCTTCCTCCCTTTTCTGACTGTAATCTGCTCAACTACAGGTGCCTCAACATTGTTAGGTTCTTCATCAGACGTTGCGAACTCAAAGTCCGATGTGTCTGACTCAACGTCTGGCCATGTCTCTTCCTCAATGGATGCTTGAGGGTCCACCTCTGTCTCCCTCCCACTCCCTGTCCTGGCCTTCTTCCTGGGGTGCCGATTCACAATGACCTTATCATCGTCCACAATGAAGTCATCATCCCCATCCTCATCCACATCCTCATCATCATAGTCATAACGCTTTCTCCACCTCTTAACGGGTGCTGACTTCTTCACTTTAGCTGAAGCCCCCTTCCGCCTAGAAACCTTGGATCCCCTATTTTTCTTCTTCTTCTTTAGTGTTCGCCGCTTTGAATTGGACTTTCGCTTCGCCGGATTCTTTACAGTTACCTTTCTGGCACGGGTAGAAACCAGTTCCTCTTCCTCCTCGTCTTGATACTCATCCTCCTCATCACTATCCACATCGGGATCAAAATCAATGTCCTCATCTAACTCATCCTCCTCGTCATCCAAATCGGGGTCAAAGTCCATATCCTCATCGTCCCCCTCCTGCTTTCGCTTGTGAGATCGCTTTGCTGCTGGAGACAGCTTGACATTCACATCGGGATCAAAATCAATGTCCTTATCTAACTCATCCTCCTCGTCATCCAACTCGGGGTCAAAGTCAATATCCTCATCGTCCTCCTCCTGCTTTCGCTTGTGAGATCGCTTTACTGCTGGAGACAGCTTGACATTCCGGCCACGGGCACCGCATTTTGCAATGCTCTTCGGCCGTGGTGGTGCCACTTCTTCCTCCTCCTCGACCTCCTCGAGCTCATCGTGGTACTCCTCCACCTCGTCGTCTTCGTCAACCTCCTCCTCGTAGTCCTCGTCCTCCTCATACTTCCAGCGCCGAGATCGTGCGGCGGCTGGATCCACCTTTCCCTTACGCCCTCGGTCGCTGCCCTTTGCTGGTCGCTTGGGGCGCGGCGTCTCGATCTCGTCGTCGTCCTCTGCCTCCTCCTGGTATTCGGCGTCTGAATCCTCCCCCTCCTCGCCGGCGCTCGAGGCGCGGAGCTCCTCCGCACAATCCTCTTCTTCCCCCTCCTCCAGCACATACTCGTCGTCCTCCTCCTCCTCCTCTCCGTCCAGCCACCGGCGGCGGCGCCTACCGCTGATGGCCCGCCTCGCCGGCGGCGGCCCCTCTCCAGTCCCCATCCCTGCACACAAAATCCACAAAATCATAACTCAATCTCCCCGAGGCAAACCCAAATCGACGGATCCCGGCCGGAAACTCCCCGAATTCCGCCCAAATCAGCAGGAACTTACCTTTTCGCGCGAGAATTGACGCGAAACAGTGGACGACAAAAGGCAGAGCCGCGGGGCACCAAGTTCTGTCACACCCCGCTAGCCCAAAAATTCTCTCGAAATCTCTGTAGCGGCGGGCTTAAATCGGCTCGTGCGCGCGCATGGTCAGCGAAGGCGGCGGCGTTGCGAGCTGAATCGGGAAGCGGAGGAGGAAAACGGGAAAGGGGAACGGAGGAGGGTGGAGGGAGGCCGCGGATGGGGGCCGGGTGGAGGCTACGAGGAGGAGGGGTTGAGGGGAAGCATCGTCGCGTCGCGTCGCGTACGGGGGCGGGCGGGGGGTGGACGCGGTGGTTTTATCGCCTCGCCCTCTCCTTACGACTCACGAGACGAAACGCGTAGCGTGGGGGTCAGAGGGGTGGGTGTGCGCGGTGCGGTTCCGGTTGGGGGGTTGGCTGGCCGCTGGGTTGGCGTTGGACCGTTTCGGAGAACTCGCCGCCGCCCGCAGCGCGGTATTTCCAGCCGTTTTTTCGCATACTTTTGCTTGGCCACCGGGCGATTCCGATGCGTTTTCCCCGTTGGTTTTGGGTGGGTTCGGCCATGGCGTCGCCACGCGGCCGAACCGGTCGGCCCAGTGGCGTGCCCTGGTCGTGGTGTGGTGCCTTACGTGTCCGTGACTTGAGGGAAAGTCTGATCTGGTGTGGAGACGGGAAGGGACAGGAGAATTTGCCGTCTCCTCACGCTGGTCCCGCGGCTTTTGACAGCACCCGGGTTTACTCTTTTCAGTGCGTGCATCCCGAGCTTTTTTAAGCCAACGACAAAGTTCAGGTAGCAAGCAAGAATAGCCCTGTGCTCCAGTACAATTATCGCAACCATAGAACTGGAAACAAAACAGTGATAGCCTTGCCGCTGACATGTGAACTGCAGATGACAGGCCGATGTGTCCATTTAGTGCTCGTTTAGTTTCCAAAAAGTGCTACAGTAATCATCACGTCGAATCTTGCGATACGTGCATGGAGTATTAAATGTAGACGGAAAAAAAAACTAATTGCACAGTTTGATTGGAAATTACGAGACGAATGTTTTAAGTCTAATTAGTCCATATTTGAACACTAATTGCTAAATAAAAATAAAAATGCTACAGTAGTCAAATTCTCAAAATTCGTAAACTAAACACGCACTTAAAAAGGTTATCACATGCGGAGCGCAACCATAGAACTGGAAACAAAACAGTGATAGCCTTGCCACTGACATGTGAACTGCAGATGACAGGCCGATGTGTCAATTTAGGCCGCGTGTAGTTCCGAAATTTTTTGGCTTTTAGCTACTATAGCACTTTCGTTTGTATTTGGCAAAAATTGTCCAATTATGGACTATTTAGGCTTAAAAGATTCGTCTCGCCAATTACAGGCAAACTGTGCAATTAGTTATTCTTTTTACCTACATTTAATGCTCCATACATATGCTGTAAGATTTGATGTGACGGGAAATCTTGAAAATTTTTTGTTTTTAGCTTGCATCTAAACGGGGCCTTAAAAAGGTTATCACATAAGGAGTAGACTGGGAGGCTCCAAGGTCGTGGTAACGGTCTATACAAACCGGGAATTGTACAAAACATGAATGCCCCACAAAACGAACATACGTGCCCTGTTCGCTTGACCTGCTTATCAGTACAGTGTTTTTTTCTCATAATAAAATAGCATCAGTCGACTTATTAACCGTAGAAACCCTCAGCCGAACAGGGCGTGATCATAGAATAGCACACATGGATTGTACCCAACGCCTAATCTGCCAGGCAAGAAGCAGGGCAGTGTTCGGCTGGTATGAATTTTTTCACTGTTCATGCTGGAATGTTGTGAGAGAAAAACACTGTTTCGGCTGAAAAAAGAAGTCGAACAAACCGGCTTATAGCTCAGCCGAACAAGCTCAAATTTCTCCAAGAAATTGTTTCTATTTCATATTTTCTGGCAATTTTTAGTTAAAAAGATTATTTGTTTTCGCTATGCTTTTGAGAAGAGTAAATAAGTTCACTTTCTATTTAAGATTGATATTTACAAGGAACAAACAAGTTCCTTTCTATTTAATATTGGAGAATCAATACAGTAGCTAAGAACCTCAACACAACCATATAAGTTCGTAATACATCTTGTGACAGGGACATATCACTGCAGCCATGATTTGCCAAATTTGACATGCATCAACAACAACAACAACAATAAAACCTTTTAAGTCCCAAATAAACTAGGGTAGGCTAAAGTTGAAACCCAGCAGAAGCAATCAAGGTTCAGGCACGTGAATAATTGTCTTCCAAGCACTCCTATCTAAAGCTAAATCTTTGGGTATATTACATCCTTTTAAATCTCTTTTTATTGCATCTACCCAAGTCAATTTCGGTCTTCCTCTGTCTCTCTTCACGTTACTATCGTGGCTTAGAATTCTACTACGCACCGGTGTCTCTGGAGGTCTTCGTTGGACATGTCCAAACCATCTCAACCGGTGTTGGACAAGATTTCTTCAATTGGTGCTACCCCTAATCTATCACGTATATCATTGTTTCGAACTCGATCCATTCTTGTATGACCGCAAATCCAACGCAACATATGTATTTTCGCGACACTTATCTGTTGAACATGACGTCTTTTCATAGGTCGACATTCTGCACCATACAACATAGCAGGTCTAATCATCGTCCTATAAACTTGTCTTTAAGGAAATTAGGAGGGGAGGCATCAAAGGTTTTGAAAGGATCAAGATGCCCAAAAGAGGAGGTGAATTGGACTAATTCTAAATTTTCTTGCAATAATCAAATCCTACGGATGGTCCAATTAACCCTTTGTGCCTAGAAAAGTGTTTCTATCAAATTAACGCACAAAAGACTTGCAACCTATGTTCCAAACTTACTCTAGCATGGTAATTCTATGAATGTAAAGACAAGTATTGAATTGCTCAAAGTAAATACTTAAAGTAAATGCTCAAAGTAAATGGAGAGAGGAACGCGGCGATGTTTTGCCGAGGTATCGGAGAGTCGCCACTCCCCACTAGTCCTCGTTGGAGCACCCGCGCAAGGGTGTAGCTCCCCCTTGATCCGCGCAAGGATCAAGTGCTCTCTACAGGTTGATTCTTTGACACTCCGTCGCGGCGAATCACCCAAAGCAGCTCACAATTTGAGTTGGGTCACCCACAAGCTCCGCCGGGTGAACACCAAGCTCCCAATCACCACCAAGCCGTCTAGGTGATGGCGATCACCAAGAGTAACAAGCACGAACTCTCACTTGACCACGCGAAGCCTAATGAGAAGATGGATGCACACTTGTCTACTCTTGATTCACTAATGAGGTTTTACTCTTGGATTCTCAAATCACAAACACCTCATTAGGACCTTGCTCTTCTTGGCACTCACAAACGTGTTTCTCAGCTATTGGAATGAGCAAAAGTAACTCCACACACGAATAGAGTTCTATTTATAAGGCAGCCTGAAAAACGAACCATTATGAGCTTCTGCGGGGTGACCGGACGCTCCGGTCGTGTTGACCGGACGCTCCGGTCAGTTCAACCCGTGAACCAGTAAAAATGTATTGACCGGACGCTGGCAGGGTCCGGTCAGCACTGATCGGACGCGTCCGGTCGCATGAAACCCTTATTGGACCCTCACTGGACTCGACCGGACGCTGAACCCTCAGGGTCCGGTCAGTACTGACCGGACGCGTCCGGTCACAGATTCCCTTCTCTAGAACCTTACTGGAGTCGACCGGACGCTGCCTTTCAACGTCCGGTCACTTAACCGATCTAGCGTCCGGTCACACCGAACGTTGTCTGTTTGATCAAATGAACTGACCGGACCCTACGGCCAGCGTCCGATCGCACCGGGGCCAGCGTCCGGTCAGTATTTGACCCTCCATTCACTTCTAACTCTCGAACATATGTGAATGAAGTTTGCTCCAAAGGATCTTAGGCATTCATAGGAGCTACCTAGAGCTAGTTTTAACAAGTGTGCACCACACCTAACTCACTAGGCTCAACTAGGTCAAGCTACCCGTCCATACCCCCCTTAATAGTACGGCCAAAGGAAAAACAAAGTCCTAAACTACTCTAAGTGTCACTCCAACTCCAATCGACACTTAGAACTAGTCATCCTTAATCTTGTCGTCCATCCTTTGAAAACCGAAACGATTTCCATCGTAGGGGCATGATAACTTTGATTGCCCGATTGATCTCCATTACCATGACCTAACTTAATTGCATCTGCAAAACACACGTTAGTCATAGTAATCTTGTATTGTCAATAATCACCGAAACCCAACTAGGGGCCTAGATGCTTTCAATCTCCCTCTTTTTGGTGATTGATGACAATACCACCTCGAGTATGTGAAAGAGTGAGGTTTTTGACGGGCTTAGTTCATATAAGCTTTTGTCGATAAGAACAAAAGTGTTAGTCAAGCTTATATGACCCAAGCCAACACAATGTACTCAAAGAATATGAATTAAGCATGAGTACGAGTAACAAAGCTCATTTGCATCAGAGTAAAACTACGGAAGCAAAGGCAAATGAGCATAACACAAGTGATATGACACATAAATAATGTAAAGTAGAGAGCACACATGTCATATATCACAATCACATAGATAGCACTGTCACATAGATATAATAATATGCATGAAAGTAATCACACGAATGCATAAGTAATAGTGTATCTCACAAATAAAACTTCAAATGTATATAATAAGCTAATACTAGACAACTAGCTCCCCCTAGATCACGCTCCCCCTGAGTCTACATACTCGAACCCTCTCCCCCTTTGGCGTCAAACACCAAAACCTAAGGGTCGGTCGGCGGGGCTGCAGCGGATGAGTCAGGCACTGAAGTATGTGGGGCAAGCTGGAACTGGGCACCATCATCATCTGACCCTGAGCTCTGTACTGACTGACCCTCTGTGGCAGGAAGTATCGCTGAAGCGGTCTGGGTCTGAGTTGGGACAGATGCTGCCTGTGAAGCTGCTGGTACATCTGTAGGATCTGATGAGGCGACTGAGCTAGGAAGCCTCTGAGTAGTCACTGCGACTGGGGCTGCTGTAGAAGGACCGGTGGCATGCATATGAGGTGGTGTAGGCATGCCGATCAGCTCGCTGAAAGATGCTCCAAGACTCCTGGAGACTAACGTGTCAGGCACAAATAGCGAGGGTGACTGCTCTAGTGAGAAGCCCATGTGATATGGAGTGAACTGCGGGGCAACCACCGGTGAGGACAACCACTGGGACACCTGAACTATAGGTGAAGCAAACTGAGCTGGAGGCTGTCCCTGACTCTGAAGCCCGCTAGGCTGTATAGCTAGAGTCGTCGTGGTGGAGGCAGGCTGAGCAAGCTGGGGCAAAGACTGTGGCAGTGGGGCCCCAAGTGCTGTCATGACATGCTGCATGAAGCCCATAAGCTGCTGCTGCATAAGTATCTGCTGGTGATGCATCTGCTGCTGCTGCTGGAGAAGCTGCTGCTGCCTCTAGAACTCGTCCTAACGAGCCTAGAACTATGTGAAGTTGACAGTAGTCTCCTATGCCTATCGTGCCTGGTCCTGCTGCATCTGCTCAAGAATAGCCATCAATGCGGGATCCGTCTACGGTGCTGGTGGAGCTGAGCTAGAACTACCGGCCTCTGCATTATGTCTGCGTGGAGGCATCTGAGGAATTAGCAGATAGTCATCATCCGAGCTATCACTAGACTTAGGCCCTGTTTGGTTGGGCTGTGGCTGTGGGAAAAAGCTGCTGTGGGCTGTGAGCTGTGGAAAAGCTGCTGTGGGCTGTGAGCTATAGAAAAGCTGAAAGCTGTTTGGTTAAACAAGTATAAAATATACCTTTTATCTTTATCTCTCTTGAAACAACTATGGAAGAGCTTTTTATTCCACCAATTTCGAAAAGCAGAAAGCCAAAAGCCAAAAGCAGGGTCAAACCAGCTTTCAAAAATGAACTACAGAAAAGCAGCTGCTTCTAAAAAAGCACCCTCCAAAAGCAGCCCCTTTGGTTGGGCTTTTGGCTTTTGGGGCCAAAAGCCAAAGCCAAAAGCCCAACCAAACAGAGCCTTAGTCATCTCCTGCTGTGCCTCAAGCTGCTCCTCCTCTGTAGCGGCGATGCCTCTAATAATCTTGTCCTGCTGACTCGGGAACATCTAGATGATAGTTGGGCCGAGCTGGTGCCTGTGGAGTGCTGTGCCTGATCCTCTATGCCATGTTGTATGCTAGAAACTCTATAGTAGCAGCCCTGTACTCGGCAACTAACTCAGGGGTCCTGACCTGCACACTCTTAAGCATCAAGAATGTGACCCAATGTGCATAAGGAAGCTGTCGGCGACCCTTGAAACCCTCAGCAATAGTATCCTCCATCTCTGATAGAAGGAGGTCCCAAATGTCGAATACGGTCTGCTGCATCAGGGCATTAAGGAGCCAGAGCTGTAAGCGAGTCAGGCCCTCCCTGTATCCCAACCTAGAAAGCAGTGTCCTCCTGATAATGGCCTCTAGCACTCTCGCTGTAGGAGTCAAGTCACTGGGGTTCCTGCTTGACCCCTCACCAAAGGGCTCCTTGAAGCAATGTCGCACTAATCTGTAGGGGGCACCAACCCTCCATGAGGATGCCTAGGAGGCTCCTACTGTCCATAGCATACCTCATGCAGCTTGACAGGCTGATCCTATAGCCGCAGTATCTCTCGGGCCCTGGAGCTCCTCACCCGGTAATCTCTGTCGTTGAATGCAAAATGAATGAAGTTGTGATGCGGATCAACGTAGAGTGAAGCATAGAACTGCCGGACCCAAGTTGGTACATATACTCCTATCCAGCCAATCAGATCTGCAAGCCCCGATAAATATGACAAGTAGGGGCGGATGTGCTCTCCAGCTGCTGCCACAATAGACTCCAAACTGCAGACCCTCTGTGATCTGAACACTGCCCCACTATTGATATAGGCATTGTAGAAGTCCTCCTAGAGCGGTGTATAGAACCCCTCAGCTGCTCTCTCATCCCTCCTCGGAGGGAACCACACGTCGAACTCAACAAAGCACAGCTGGCGAACCTGCCTAGCTGTAGCGGCCCTCAAGTCGAGGTGAACCACTAGAGGCGGACCCTGTGGTCTAGGCGGAGGGCATGACCCTCTACGCTATGTAGCTGGCCTCAGTGGAACTGTAGCACTGGTACGACCTGAGCGGCGTAGCTAGGGTGCCGGCTCGGTCTCCTCGGGCTGCTGACTCTCCTGAGTCTCCTAGGCTGGCTGAGGCTCTGTTGGTGGGGGCTGCTGCTGTGCCTCCTGCTGGGACTCCCCCTGACGCTGAGGCTCCTCAATGGCTAGACGACGTCCTACCATCATGACAGTCCCAGGTGGACTACCATGAAGTCGCTCAATCTCCCTCAGTCTGTCCTGCGCATCTGGTGCCAGCTGATCTGCTATGACGATTCCACTGCGGGCACCACCTCTCTCAGCACGCTCTGCGGCCTCTGCAACAGCTGCTGCTCTCGCTGTCTCTACGTTGGGGTACTTACGCTTCTTGGATGTCACCTGCTTGGTTGACTTGCCCTTCGATCCTGTAGGCTGGCGAGGCGGGGGCCTCCGATCATCATCATCTGGACCACCACCAACGTTCTTGGTGCGAGCCATCTGATCTGACAAGAGGGTGAACTGCCGCTGATGAAGATCAACAGACAAACTGACACTCCCGAGGCTTGGCCTCGATCCTTACTCACGAGCTTGGCTCCGAGTTGACTGCCAACTGCCACAAGAACCACAACGGAACCGACTTGCTGCACGATAGAATAGACAGATATACGAATAAATACAATATATCTACTAGATGCGAAAACCTAGGAAGCAAGCAATGTAGGTACGAAATTGAGACGACGGGCAAGCTACCTGAAGATCCGGCGATCCGAGAAAAGGAAAGGCGACACGCGGGGGAACCCTCGAAACCGGCAGGGGCTAGGGTTATGAGGAACAGCGATGAACTGGTGGCCCTAGAATTTTTGAAATCAGCGCATTGTATTGCAATTTGATCTAAGCAAATCGAAATTGAAACAAGGAGCTAGCCTTACCGAGAGGAGGTAGGCCTAAGGCACTAGAATCGACTTTGAATGAAGCTTGGTGCCAGAGGAACCGACGGCGACGCTGTCACGGAGAGCCACACGGATTAGACACGCACACGAGCAAGGGTTGGTGCAGCATAGGGGCAAGCGCAGGCAGGGCAGGGCAGGCGTGGTGGCGTGCGAGGCGAGCGCAAGGTGGGCGGCTCAGGGCTGCGACGGCACGGCAAGTTACGGCGGCGCGGCGAGCTTGGGCGCGGAGGCTTGGGCGCGGGAGCGGCGGCGCTAGCTAGGGCTCGGGGGCTTAGTCACGGGGGGATACGGGGAAAATGATACGGCAGTTCGGTTAAATAGTTCCCCCAAACGCGACAAAAAAGGAAATGGAGAAAAGAGTCCTGAAGCCACATGAAATCCACTGACCGGACGCTCCGGTGGTAGCGACCGAACGCTACCACCCATCATCCGGTCGATTCCAGAGAGGTCCAATTCCTCTAGAATCGGGACCGGACGCGTCCGGTGGTCCATGACCGGACGTAGGCAGGGTCCGGTCAATACAGCCTATTCTTCCTTCGATCGACCGGACGCTAGATCCCCTCCTAACCGGACGCACAAACGCAGCGTCCGGTCACTCCTTCACCAGCAGTTCACCTCCTATGAACTGATCGGACGCTGGACAACAGCGTTCGGTGCAGCGTCCGGTGCATCTTTTCCAGCAAATCTTCAAACTTCCTTCGCGCTTCCTATTCCCAATCAAGTCCTAACTTGAATAAGATCCAAATAAACACCAATTGGGACTGATGTGAGTGACCTCTCTCAAACCCTCATATTTTTTCAAAATATTTTGCCTTAGGCTATAATTCTTTTTAAGAAAATAGGCAAGAAGAGGGCAAATGAAACAAAACGACAAAAACAACATTCATGCATATGCAATACTTGTAAGTAAATCTAGTTGCTTGTCAAGTTTGATCCAAGGTTAAGCTTCTTCACACGCTTTTCAGCGGTTATCTTAACCATGTTAGATAAGCCCTATATGCATTGCCACAAATTTAAACATGTTGTATATAACAATGAATGCAAGGGACAACACAAGCTCAAATTTTTGTGAAGTTGCTAAAATCAAGTACAATGAGCTCATTCCGCAATCTACAAAAAGTAGCCTCATCTAGCGGTTTAGTGAAGATATCCGCTAATTGATCTTCGGATCTTACACCTTCTAGTGATATATCATTTTTAGCAACATGATCTCTTAGAAAGTGATGGCGGATATCTATGTGCTTGGTGCGAGAGTGTTGAACTGGATTATTTGCAAGTTTTACCGCACTTTTATTGTCGCACAAAAGAGGTACCTTCTCTAGAACTACTCCATAGTCTAGCAAAGTTTGTTTCATGTATAATATTTGTGCACAACAAGCACCCACGGTAATGTATTCCGCTTCGGCGGTGGACAAAGCCACACTATTTTATTTCTTGGAGGACCAAGACACAAGTGATCTACCAAGCAAATGGCACTCTCCGGATGTGCTCTTTCTATCAACTTTGTATCCGGCGTAATCTGAATCGGAATAGCCAATTAATTCAAATAAAGCTCCTTTGGGATACCAAAGGCCAATGCTTGGTGTGTGCTTAAGGTACCTAAGGATTCTTTTTACGGCAATTAGATGTGTTTCCTTAGGACTAGCTTGAAATCTAGCACACATACACACACTAAACATGATGTCGGGCCTAGATGCGGTTAAATATAACAAGCTACCAATCATAGAACGGTAGAGAGTTTGATCAACCGGGTTACCTCCCTCATCTAGGTCGAGATGTCCATTTGTAGGCATTGGTATCTTGATTGACTTACATTCATCCATCTTGAATCTCTTGAGAAGATCTTTTGTATATTTCTCTTGAGAGATGAAGATGCCTTCTTTCATTTGCTTGACTTGAAAACCAAGAAAGAATGTAAGCTCACCAATCATTGACATCTCGAACTCCTTCGACATCAATTCACCAAATTCTTTACATGAGTCTTCATTTGATGATCCAAAGATGATATCATCAACATATACTTGACAAATGAAGATATGTCCATCAAGCTTTTTGGTGAATAGTGTGGTGTCGACCTTCCCAATGGTAAAGCCCTTCTTAATAAGGAAGTCCCGAAGGCGCTCATACCAAGCTCTTGGGGCTTGCTTAAGCCCATATAGTGCCTTGGACAATCTATAAACATGATTAGAATATCTAGGGTCTTCAAACTCGGGAGGTTGATCAACATAGACTAGTTCATTAATAAAGCCATTTAAAAATGCACTTTTCACATCCATTTGATATAGTTTCATTTCATGATGTGATGCATATGCAAGAAGGATACGGATGGCTTCTAATCTTGCAACCGGTGCAAAGGTCTCTCCAAAGTCCAAACCTTCAACTTGAGAGAACCCCTTTGCAACTAGTCTTGCCTTGTTCCTCACAACAACACCTTGATCATCTTGCTTGTTGCGAAACACCCACTTTGTTCCAATGACTCTTGCTCCTTTTGGTCGCTCTTCAAGAGTCCAAACTTCATTGCGAATGAAATTGTTCAACTCTTCATGCATGGCATTGATCCAATCTGGATCTTTAAGAGCTTCTTCAACCTTGGTAGGCTCATAGCAAGAGACAAAAGAGTGATGAGCAATAAATGAAGTAAGTTTTTGAGATCGAGTCATTACACCCTTTGATGGACTCCCTATGATGTGATCTTATGGATGATCTTGTAGGAGAGGTGTATTTTTTCTATTGACCACTTGAGGAGGAGGTTGTGGGGCATCAACATCTTGTGCTTGTACCACCATTTGCTCATGGGAGATATGAGTATCTTCATTTTCTACTCTCCTATCTTTTTCACCATCTTGTGGTACACTTGATGAAGAAGGTTGGTTAATGACTTGTACATCATCTTCATCATCTTTTGGCTTGATGTCTCCCACCAGAATATTCTTCATAGACTCTCTCAATGGTTCATCACCTACATCATCAAGATTCTTATGTGCTCCTTGGGAGCCATTAGATTCATCAAATTCTACATCATATGTTTCTTCAACCAAGCCGGTGGCATGATTAAATACTCTATATGCTTTGGACTTCAATGAGTAACCAACAAGAAAACCTATATCACAACATCTTTGAAACTTCTCTAGGTGTTGCCGCTTCTTGTAGTGTAGCATTTGCAACCAAACACCCTAAAGAATGAGACGTCCAGCTTCTTCCCATTGAGCAACTCATAAGGTGTCTTGCCAAGGAACTTTTGAAGGAATAGGCGGTTGGATGCATAACATGCGGTGTTGATTGTTTCCACCCATAGAGCTTCGGGGGTGTTGTACTCATCTAGCATTATCCTTGTAAGAGTGATCAAAGTCCAGTTCTTCCTCTCAACTACACCATTTTGTTGAGGAGTATAAGTTGTGGAGACTTCATATTTGATTCCAACTTCATCACAATAAGCTTCTATGTTTGTGTTGTCAAACTCTTTGCCGTTGTCACTTCTTATCTTCTTGAGCTTCACTTCAAATTCATTTTGAGCTCTCTTGGCAAACTTCTTGAAGCACGAGGCAACTTCAGATTTGTCATGAAGGAAGAACACCCATGTGTACCTTGAATAGGCATCCACAATCACAAGATAATAGAGATTTCCTCCCAAACTCTTGTATATTGTTGGTCCAAATAAATCCATATGTAGGAGTTCTAGCACTCTTGTGGTTGACATGAAAGCTTTGGTTGGATGAGTGTTTGCAACTTGCTTGCCGGCTTGACATGCACTACAAAGCTTGTCCTTTTCAAACTTCACATCCTTCAACCCTCTCACCAAATCATTCTTCATAAGCTTCTTGAGTGAGCTCATCCCAACATGAGCAAGTCTTCTATGCCATAGCCACCCAAGAGTTGTTTTAGTGAATAGGCAAGTCTTCAAATTTGCATCTTCGGAGGTGAAGTCAAATAGATATAAGTTGTTGTATCTAAATCCATTGAATATCACTTGATTGTCATCTACCTTGGATACAACAACCTCCTTCTCGGTGAACAAGCATTGGAAGCCAAGATCACACAATTGCCCAACGGATAGCAAGTTGAAGCTCAATGAAGCAACATATAGCACATTGGAGATGGAATGATCATTTGATATTGCCACTTTGCCCAATCCTTTAACCTTGCTCTTTGAGTTATCTCCAAATGTTATTTTCTCTTGCCCATCTACCTCTTCATCAAGTGAGGTGAACATACAAGGATCACCGGTCATATGTTGAGTGCAACCACTATCAATAACCCAATGACTTCCACCGGTCTTGTAGTTCACCTTGCGTTCACCTTTGGCCATAAGGCATAGGTGTGTAGAGGATGATGGCAATGGTGGTGGTGAAGATGCAAGATCAATAGCAATGGCGGCCACCTTTTCATCATCACTATCTTCATCGGAAGATCCACTTGATGAATCTATGTCCGTGAGCCAATCACCGACAATATAGGCCTTTCCACTCTTCTTCTTCTTGTGGAAGTCCCTCTTCTTGCCATCTCTCTTCTTGTATGGCTTGTTCTTTTTCTTCTCATCTTCATCTTCATTGCTTGAGTCATCTTTCTTGCCCTTGTTCTTGTTCTTGAACTTGTCTTTCTTGGGCTTTGTGCATTGATGAGCAAGATGGCCAAGTTCACCACAATTGTAGCAATCCATCTCGGAGATTGGCTTTCTTCTTGAGCTAGTGAAGAACTTCTTCTTCTTGCCATCAAACTTGATGCCACTCTTGTTTAGCTTCTTTAGCATCTTGGCGGTCTTCTTCACCATGAGAGCAAGACTTTCGTCATCATCTTCTTCATCACTTGAGCTCTCATACTTAAGTTTTGCTTTGCCCTTATCTTGACTCGCTTTGAATGCTAAGTCCTTCTCTTTCTTCTTTGTAGAGGATGAGCCATCTTGTGGGGTGATGTGCATGTACATCTCATGAGCATTGATCTTTCCCAAGATTTGTGTTGGTGTAGCGGTGGAAAGATCACCTTGGTGTAGCACGGTCACAATATGGCCATATTTGTCAATGGGGAGGACACTCAAGATTTTTCTCACAACGTCGGATGGCGACATTTGAGTAAGTCCAAGCCCATTGACTTCCTCTACAAAAACATTCAAACGTGAATACATCTCATTAGCATATTCTTTGGGAAGCATCTCAAATGAATTTAGATTTTTATCACAAGATGATAGCGTTCCTCACGCTCACTCTTAGTTCCCTCATGGAGCGCACAAACGTCCGACCATAGTGCATGGGCATCTTTGTGGTTCCTTACGCGGTTGAATACATCTTTGCAAAGACCTCTAAAGATGGTGTTGCAAGCCTTTGCATTCCATTTTTCATAGTTCACTTCATCGCCTTGAAGTTGTGCGGGATTCTTAGGTGTTGGGAACCCTTGAGAGGCGGCTCTAAGTATTCCAACGTCTAGAGCTTCTAGGTATGCCTCCATGCGAATTTTCCAATATGGAAAATCATCCCCCTCGAAGATAGGAGGAGGTCCATCCCCGTGAGACATCTTACTCTAAGCGGTTAAGCTTAAAAACATGAGCACAAGGCTCTGATACCAATTGAAAGGATCAAGATGCCCAAGAGGAGGGTGAATTGGGCTAATTCTAAATTTTCTTGCAATAATCAAATCCTACGGATGGCCCAATTAACCCCTTGTGCCTAGAAAAGTGTTTCTATCAAATTAACGCACAAAAGACTTGCAACCTATGTTTCAAACTTACTCTAGCATGGCAATTCTATGAATGTAAAGACAAGTATTGAATTGTTCAAAGTAAATACTTAAAGTAAATGGAGAGAGGAACGCGGCGATGTTTTGCCAAGGTATCGGAGAGTCGCCACTCCCCACTAGTCCTCATTGGAGCACCCCGCGCAAGGGTGTAGCTCCCCCTTGATCCGTGCAAGGATCAAGTGCTCTCTACGGGTTGATTCTTTGATACTCCGTCATGGCGAATCACCCGAAGCCGCTCACAACTTGAGTTGGGTCACCCACAAGCTCCGTCGGGTGAACACCAAGCTCCCAATCACCACCAAGCTGTCTAGGTGATGGCGATCACCAAGAGTAATAAGCACAAACTCTCACTTGACCACGCGAAGCCTAATGAGAAGATGGATGCACACTTGTCTACTCTTGATTCACTAATGAGGTTTCACTCTTGGATTCTCAAATCACAAACACCTCACTAGGACCTTGCTCTTCTTGGCACTCACAAACGTGTTTCTCAGCTGTTGGAATGAGCAAAAGTAACTCCACACACGAGTGGAGTTCTATTTATAAGGCAGCCTAAAAAACGAACCGTTATGAGCTTCTGCGAGGTGACCAGACGCTCCGGTCATGTTGACCGGACGCTCCGGTCAGTTCAACCCGTGAACCAGCAAAAATGTATTGACCGGACGCTAGCAGGGTCCGATCAGCACTGACCGGACGCGTCCGATCGCATGAAACCCTTACTGGACCCTCACTGGACTCGACCGGAAGCTGAACCCTCAGGGTCCGGTCAGTACTGACCGGACGCGTCCGGTCATAGATTCCCTTCTCTGGAACCTTACTAGAGTCGACCGGATGCTGCCACTTAACTGATCCAGCGTCCGGTCACACTGAACGCTGTCTGCTTGATCAAATGAACTGACCGGACCCTGCGGCCAGCGTTCGGTCGCACCGGGGCCAGCGTCCGGTCAGTATTTGACCCTCCATTCACTTCCAACTCTCGAACATATGTGAATGAAGTTTGCTCCAAAGGATCTTAGGCATTCATAGGAGCTACCTAGAGCTAGTTTTAACAAGTGTGCACCACACCTAACTCACTAGGCTCAACTAGGTCAAGCTACCCGTCCATACCCCCCTTAATAGTACGGCCAAAGGAAAAACAAAGTCCTAAACTACTCTAAGTGTCACTCGAACTCCAATCAACACTTAGAACTAGTCATCCTTAACCTTGTTGTCCATCCTTTGAAAACCGAAATGATTTCCATCATAGGGGCATGACAACTTTGATTGCCCGATTGATCTCCATTACCATGACCTAACTTAATTGCATCTGCAAAACACACGTTAGTCATAGTAATCTTGTATTGTCATTAATCACCGAAACCCAACTAGGGGCCTAGATGCTTTCAGGTCTTTAAGGAAAAGGTCATTGAAGAGGGCCCATGGAACGATAAAGGCAATGCAAATAGCATGTGGGAGAAGATGGCAACATGCGTTTGGAAGGTTGCTTTAGAGGTGCTTAGAATGACCAAAGGGAGCGGATGCGACTCGAAAGATACTTGGTGGTGGAATAAAGATGTGTAAAAGGCTATTAAGGAAAAAAAGGAATGCTATAAGCGCTTATATCATGACAGGTGTGCAAACAACTTAGAGAAGTACAAGGTGGCAAAGAAGACTACAAAACGAGCAATGAGTGAGGCAAATGGGCGGGCCTATGAGAACCTTTACCAATGTTTGAGTATGAAGAAAGGCGAGAAGGACATTTATAGGATGGCTAGGGCTTGCGATAGGAAGACAAGGGACTTTAACTAAGTCAAGTGCATAAAGGATTAGATGGAGCAGCTCTTGGTGAAGGAGGATGAGATCAGACATAGATGGCAAGAGTATTTTAATAAATTGTTCAATGGTGAGAACGAGAACACCACCGTTTAGCTGGACGACTCGTTTGATGACACTAACAGGCGCTTTGTGCGGAGGATTCAAGAATCGGAGGTCAGAGAAGCCTTAAAATTGATGAAATGGGGCAAAGCGATGGGCCCTAATGGTATCCCAATCAAGGTGTGAAGATGTCTCAGGGATATAGCTATAGTATGACTAACTAAGATGTTCAACAATATCTTTCGATCAAACAAGATGCCTGAGGAGTGGAGAAGAAGCATATTGGTACCAATCTATAAGAACAAAAAAGATATCCAAAGTTGTACTAATTATCATGGAATTAAGTTGATGAGCCACACTATGAAGTTATGGGAGAGAGTCATCGAGCAGCACCTGCGAGGAACGACGCAGATATCAACAAACCAATTTGGTTTCATGCCCGGAAGGTCAACCACAAAAGCAATCTTCTTAATAAGACAGGTTATGAAGCGGTTTAGAGAGCAGAAGAAGGACCTCCACTTTGTTGTTTATTGACTTGGAGAAGGCTTATGACAAGATACCAAGAAATGTTATGTGGTGGTCTTTGGACAAACATAAAGCCACATCAAAGTACATGACCCTCATCAAGGATATGTACAACAATGTTGTGACTAGTATTTGAACAAACAATGGTAACACAAATTACTTTCCGATTAAAATTGGACTTCATCAAGTGTCAGCCTTAAGCCCGTATCTTTTGCCTTGGTAATGGATGAGGTTACTAGGAACATACAAGGGGATATCCCTTGGTATATGTTGTTCACTGATGATGTAGTGTTAGTGGATGAAAGTCGGGCGGAAGTAAATAGGAAACTAGAGTTATGACAGCAGAACCTTGAGTCTAAAGGTTTTAGATTGAGCAGAACTAAAACCGAATACATGAGATGCGACTTTGGCGGAGTTGTACAAGAGGAGGAAGATGTGAGTTTAGAAGGTCAAGTAGTGCCTAAGAAGGATACCTTTCGGTATCTGGGATCAATACTACAGAGGGATGGAGATATTGATGCGGACGTTAGTCATAGAATCAAAGCAGGGTGGATCAAGTGACGACAAGCTTCTAGCATTCTCTGTGACAAGAGGATACCACAAAAGTTAAAAGCCAAGTTCTATAGAACGACGATTAGACCGGCTATGTTGTATGGAACAGAATGTTGGCCTACAAAGATTCGACATGTTCAACAACTGAGTGTTGCAGAAATACGTATGTTGTGATGGTTTTGCGGTCACACAAGAATGGACCGAGTTCGGAACAATGATATACGTGATCGCCTAGATGTAGCATCAATTGAAGAAAAGCTTGTCCAACATCGGTTGAGGTGGTTTGGCCATGTCCAAAGGAGACCTACGGATGCACCGGTGCATTGTGGAGTCCTAAGCAAAGCTAATAATATAAGGAGAGGTAGAGGAAGACCGAAATTGACATGGGGAGGCAATAAAAAGATATTTGAAAGGTTGAGATATACCTAGAGATCTATGTTTGAATATGAGTACTTGGAAAGCAGCTATTGAAGTGTCTGAATCGTGACTTGGGGCTCTTGGTGGGTTTCAACTATAGCCTACCTCAACTTGCTTGGGACTGAAAGACTATGTTATTGTTGATGCTGCTGGAGCATAGGATATGTTTTAATATGTAGTACAGCAAAGCCATCATGAGAGAAATTAATTCTCCTACCTCCTCAATATATATGCATAAGCAATAAGTGGGCTGCTTGGCAAACAGTAAATACAAAGTATAGAATTCAACAAAAACAGCAATACATTACTTGCTAATTAAACCTTTCATGAATGCCATCCTCTTTATTGTTTCAGTTGTTAAGTACACCAATAACACCAAAAATGTAGACATATATATATAGCACGAACAGCATTAAGCTGAACCTACTCAGCCATTGCTGGAAACGAAACACGCTAATATGACCTTACCCATACCACTATTCACATGAATAATAAGCACAAACAAGGATACAAATTTTCTTAGGCACCCAATCAAACATGGCTGCAGCATTCTCACTAAAACATGGTGAACAGAGGTAAATGTGCTAAATCATCCCTGCACCATTTAAGTGGAAAATGTGCTTTACAATAATAGAAAAAAAATGCACAGCAGTACCTTGAGGCACTTACAGCTCACTAGTCACCACCACTGCAACCTGACCTTAGCAGCAGATCATCTTAACAGCAGAGTCAAAATTGAGCAAACTTCATAGTGCATACTACTATATATATTGTAAAGTAATGATATTGCCAGCCACACAACCACAGAGAAACATATAATCAAGTGAAATTTGACACACTACCATACTTTATGCCATACATATTTGCATGAATCAATGCCTAACGAATAAATGAAGAGAGCTAATTCGCATCTATTGGTTGCAGCTTGTAACACCCTCGGTGCTACACTGTAAATCATTTGTTAAAACATGTCATGAGCATCATGTCTATGTGTTGATGCATGAAATATAGAGTGTAGATCAAGTTTCGTAACTCAAAACGGTCAACGGAAACGTATACGAAAGTTAATTTAATAATCATGTTATATCATTTAGGGTTTAAAACCAATTTTTAGTAAGCAAAAATGCTATGGAACATATATGTGATGCTTGAATAAAGTTCGAAGTACAAACTTTGTAGATGATGATGAAATGCATGCGGTCGAGAAATGGTATCACTAGCTAACGTATCTAATAGATTGGAAATCGAATTTGACGCAAATCCAACTCGAGACTTAGTCGATTTCTTAAGTTTCAAAACTGATTGACAAAGCTATGTTTGGTAATTTTTGTAGAAGAATTGGGTTAAGTAGTGGTACTGTATTATGACTTGTTTTAGTAGCCTAATATGCCCTCTTAAGGATAGCAAAGGTAGTTTGGCGATTGGATCAAAGGTTTAGATTTTTAGAACGCTTTAAAAACAATGCACGACATGCCCTCGGCCGGTTTTCCTTGGGGGCACGGCGTCGCAGCATCAGCTTGCTCGATGCACGCACACACACCGCCGCACTCGGTGGGACGCTGCGGGCTGGTTGGCCTGGCCGCTCTGCCCACCGTGTCGCTGCCATCGCCGTCGCGGGCCCGACATCGTGGGCGATCTGCTGTCGTCTGGCCGCTCTGCCTCATCGTGTCGCTGCTGCTGCCATCGCATCGCGTCTGCACGCCTGCGCTGCGCTGTGTTGCCTCTTCCTGGTGGGGTGGATGCCTTTCGCCCATGGCCGTGCACGCCGTCGCTACGCCATAAATGGCGCCGCAGCGCGCGGGCCATGACCTGTCGTCGACGCACTCGCTCATCCACCGTGCTGGGGACAAGGGTCCCTCGGCCATGGCAACCGCACCCCGCCAAGACGTGCACTAGTCAAATCTTGGTCGAGCCCGCTATCGTCCCGTCCGCTCGCGTGCCCCTACTTTTCTCTCTGCCGCCGCCGTCGCCTTGTGCCACGAGTGTGCAAGAAATAAGTCACCGCTATTCAATTCGCTTCATCCGTACCTGCGCTCTCTTGTCCCCTCATCGCCTGTGCCACCCACAGCCTTGATGGCGGTCGGCCGGGCACCAATTTGGTGTTTCCGCCCCGGTGAGCCGTTAATGCCGTGCTTGGCCGTGGACGCTGACAGCTCACTCGCCCGTCACCCACTGCCCAATTCATTGTACATCTAACTTCACCTAGATCCTTCCTTCACCCCGCGCACCTCAGCCTAGTCGCTACTGGCTCGCCTTGGTCACTGACGCGACCATGTCATCGTAGTGTGCCACCACATTCCACCGCCGCACGTGCCAGCCCGGTTTTGGGGGATTCCCGGCCAAACCATCACCACAGACGCAACCAAGGTACGATAGGGATGCTTTAGCGTTAGCTAGCTCTCCCCGCGGTGGCTATGGCTGGCCGGCGTGGTCGTGCCACTGTCGCGCATGGCCGTACGTTGTGGTCACCACTTCCGCGAGCTTCGTCGCTCCTATAACCTCGGCTCGTGTCGGCTGTAGGGTTGGGGGTGCTGATCGGCCCGCTATCTAGGTCGAGGCAGGTCTCGGTTGGCCGGTGTGGCTGCCCAGTGCCATCGTCGCCGCGTTGGTGCGCGTGGGGGTGGCCCGAGGACCTAGCTATTGCAAAGAACAGATGTTCCAAGGGTTCCCTTGCATAAGTGTTGTCTCGGGAAATAGTGTTGTGGACTGCGGGTTGATTCGGTCTTAGTGCGGGGTCGTTTTCACAAAAGTGCCATAGCACGTGGGCCTCCCTGTCGCGGGCCATTTCTGCGTGGATGGGCCATGCCAGTGGGTCATGTAGGCGCGCACGTTGCGCATAGTGGGCCACGCCACTCGCTATTGGGTCGCGCGGGTTGAATTCGCTTTTCATTTTTATAGAAGATAGATGTCGGTGCAGAAAGTGACCAACTAGTAAATATTTGTAGTTTTGTTGTACATTATGATCGGAGATGGCCTAGCACACAATGACACAGGATTTATACTGGTTCAGGCAACGTGCCCTACGTCCAGTCGGGGTCGGTCGATGACTTTATTCCTGAGCCCAGGTGCTCAAAGTCTATAGTGGGGGTACAAACGAGAAGGAGGAAGAAGGTGGGATACAAGAGGTTCGGTTGGCTCCGATCAGAAGGGTTGCAGTTGGAACTAGGTGGTCCTGTGGTTGAGAGTGTTGATGTCGATCTAGTGAGTCTGAGCTTCAAGAAGTCGATCTCCTCTGGTTGGAGGGAGCGCATCCCCTTTTATAGATGAAGGGGATGGCTTTTTATAGGCGAGAGGGAGAGAGTATAGATATTTCTAAGCCTTGCTGCCTACGGTGATGAAAACTGGATAATGGTTGAAGCCTCCCAATACTGTCGATGTCGCTGTAGGATGTCAGATGTGTACGGAAGGTGGAGCTATCTTCCTCAGGAAGGATGGACGTCGGTACCTACAGAATACTTCTGGATGCCTAGTGGCATGTGAGGAGCTATGCTATGTTCACCCGGTATGGCAAATCCTAGAGCCCATACCACAATCGGTGTCTAGAGACACGCGGTGGGGGCTTACCATATGGGAGTTTCTAGCGGCCCCTATAATACTTTGTGTTAGGGTGGCTGCAGAAGCACTGCTTCGTGCAAGGTATGGTCCCTAGTATAGTGGTGTTGACTTGCAAGCCATGCCTTGCCTTTCTCCGCACGCCTTCTGATTCTTTCCGAGTGGGCGTCCCTGGTCGGATGGTCTCCAGTTGGTTCTGGCGTGCCAGTCGGAGAAGAGCGGTGAGCTGGCTTCCTGCGAGCCCCGGTCACGGGGTCGGAGTCCAAGGCGGTCCTCGGGTCAGGCTTTACAAGTGGAGGTCGTGCGGAGGCAGCCGGGGCCTGACGCTAGTGCTCCGATCGAAGAGGCCATTCGAAGCTGGCCTGAGCCTGAGCTAGTGTTCCGATCGGAGAGATGGGCCGAAGGCGCCCTGGGCCTAAAGCGAGTGCTCCGGTCTATTGGTTTTAGACTTTCGGGTCAGTCCAGGAGAAAGAAAGGCCGCTTTCCTGGGCCGAGCCCTGGCGTGGAAGCCGGTCCCCGAGGGACCCCAGGTTTATGAACCCGACAGGAGCCCCTAAGCCCTCTGGCGATTCGGACAGAATCATCTGGGGGATTTTTATCTTGCCGGCGGGTGCGCACGAGCGCACCCGCGGGTGTAGCCCCCGAGCCCTAGGTGGTTCAGGCTGAACCGGTTGGGGTGTTGTCTCAGCAGGCGTTTATGCATGTTTTTTAGTTTAAGACGGAATTTTGTTTAACCATGGCGTCGTTGTGCGCCGAGGTGTTTTTAAGCGTGGGGATTGGATTGAGACAGAACTTAACGATCTCGGCGTCGGTGTGCGTCGGGGATCAGACGAGGAAGTTTTTAGTTTTTGAAACAAGCCCCGGCGTCGATGCGCGCCATGAATGGAAATAACTTAGTTTCAGATGCAACAGAGTTCGATCTTTGGCGTCGGTGGGCGCCATGGGATCGGGTAAGGTGGAGCCGCGAGTAGACCCAGGCGTCGGTGCTCATCGTGGATCAAAAGAGTTAGTTTTAGTTAGTGAAGCCGTCTGAAGCCGTTACGCGAGTTAAGGAGTCGCGGTCCCAAGCCGTAGCCAGATGTCGCCTATCCCATCGACGCGAATTAAGGAGTCGTGGACCCAAGCCATAGCCAGATGTCGCCTATCCCATCAACACGAGTTAAGGAGTCATAGTCCCAAGCCATAGCCGGATGTCGCCATCCCGTCGACGCGAATTCGGAGTCGCGGTCCCATGGCGTTTAAACCCCCGAGCCTTTTTGGGCCTTCGTGGGGGTATGAGTCGTTTTTGCGCTACCCCATCCGGTTCCTCACAATCGGAGGGGCTGAGTTTCGTCGCCTGTCCTGATCGCTCGGGCTCAAAGACTAGCTTGGTGAGCTCACTAACGGGTGTGATCGAGTGGAATCCGGGTCCGTCATTCGTGACGGGGTCGACATAGCCCTCTTGTGACATTCCACTACTCCTTTACCTACAGCCCGACAGATACCTAGATCGTTCCATAGACCGACCTATGTGGCCTGACGGCCTCCCCTCGATGGAGATTCTGTGGGCTTGCTGGGTTCAGGATCGAACGAGAAGGTTGAGACGACCCGGTTTGCCAGACCGGGCGAAGGCCGCACGGGGCTCATCTACGGTTTTCTCCCTTGGCTCTATTTGGTTGCTCATGTCGAATGAGGCAAGCCACCACTTTGTGGTGCAACACGGAGCGTTTTGGTGCATTTCGTTGCACGTGCGATGCTTAGTTCCCGAGCCCCTAGGCGGTTCATGCCCTAACCGTCCGAGGGGTTCAGGCATATGAGATGAATGTGCGTATGGATGTATGAATGATTTGTAATGAAATAGAGGGGCTTTGATGGTGTTTTACCTTGAAGACTGGAGCGACAGGGTTCAAAGAGCTCCAATCGGAAACGCCCATCCGAGACCTGCGCTTGTCAATCGTGGGTTAGCTCTCATGTGAACAGTTTTGTATTTAATGAACACATGCTTACCTTGATGACCTGAGAGACGGGGTTCGGAGAGCTTCAGTCAGAAATGTCTGACCAGGACTCGGGCTCATCATTCGAGATGGAGTCGGCATGGCCCACATGGGGCGCCCCTTCACTTCCTACCTATATCTCAGGTGCTTATCCTGAGTGAATCGATCAACTCAGGAAGCCGGTTGATCTCTCCTGGGTGACTCGATTGACTTAGGGAGGTCTGGTGGTCTCTTCTAGCAGAGATTCCTCGCTCTTCCTTCCTTCTTCTTTCTCACCGAGAGTGCCTGTACGTTGCGGCGGTTCCTAAGTGAGAGGAAGAGTGAGCGAGGGGAGGACTTACGGATCCTTTTGCAAACCATCTTGGCCAAGCCGGATGCCGTGTCATCGGGAAGTGAGCAGCTCGAGCCTTCGTCGGTTGCACCGTCGTCGTATGTCGCCAGGCCGCTCTAGTCGCATGTAAAAATAATAGTAGTTTAGTACATGTAGGAAGTTTTAATTTTGTGGGGAAGCCCCCGTGTAAGACGTTTCGTGGTGTGTTTTAATGACTGTAATTGGTTTTTGTTCTTGTGATGGAGTCGCTCCATTCGGGGAAGCTTGTTCCCTTTCATTCTTTAGTTTTCCCTTAGCATAATTTTGTTTTAAATTTCCTGTTTGTTCCGTAGGTCACAACTTTGTGAGCCCGGGCGTGGCCCGCGAGGCTTGGCCGGTCGTAGCTGTAGGAAAAGGTGAGGTGCGATCAGTCGGAACGTTCTAAAGCAAAGTTACGTAAGGTAAAACAAAGGAACGAACTACCCCCTCGTTAGGGTAGGAAGGAATTTCTCCATACAAAAGCAAGAGTACTTAAGGTAAAAACAACAATAAAGGGGTAGTAGAGCCCCCGAGCGCCTCGAGCCGAAAAGTGTTCGGGTCGGGTGTCGATGTTTTACCACCGGCAACCCATCACGGGGTACCTAGGACGGTGATTTGTTCGGAGGGGTATCAGCGTTTGCAGGAACTCGATGGTAAACGCAGGGAGACAACGATTTATACTAGTTCGGCACGTCGAAAAGTCACGGCGCCCTACATCCAGTCTGGTGTGGATAGTATATTGCGCCCTGCGCTATTTGTTGTGTTGCGAGGTATGTTGTGGTTGTGAGTTCTGTCGGTTATGTGTGTGTCGATCTCGGGACCCCTGCCCTCCTTTATATAGTCCAGGAGAGGCGGGAGTCCTAGTCGGTTACAAAGTAGAGATCCTAGTAGGATTACGTGTAACTAGTCCTAGTAGGATTACATGTAGGGAATCCTAGTTGGACTGGGTCTTCTTCTCTCTTCTCCGTGCGAAACCCCATGGGTCCCGCATCGACAAGCCCCCGAGCATTTCATGGATGAGCTTCAGAAGCCTTCTTGTTCTTCTTGGTCTTCGTTGAGTTGTTGTAAATCCGTTCCAGGTTCTTCTGAAATGAAACCTTGAGATGGTCTTCTTTGTCTTTTCTTCGGTTGATGTGCACTTTTGGACAAAAGTGTACTCAGTGAGTGTAGCCCCTGAGCCTCTTGCTTGTTGGGACAAGAAGCCAAAGGGTCCCTTTAGTCTTCTTGGTTGCTCCGAGTTCTTTTTCGGTGGGTGCAATTTTTTGTAAAAATTGCACTCACTGAGTGTAGCCCCCGAGCCTCTTGCTTTTGCTTACAAAAGTTGGAGGGTCTAGATTCTTGTCTTCAAAAAAATTTTGGGGTTATGTATCCCGCAGCCCCCGAGCCTTCTCCAAGTACTTTTCTTTAGAATAGAAATCGGATGAAGGGTCTTGATGTGTTGTCTTTGTTGTAGTCTTGAGTACTTGTATTCTTGGTCTTTCATCCTTGAATTCGAGCCCCCGGGCGTAGTTGAAGCGAATGTCGAGCCCCCGAGCTTAGTGTTTGACTAAGCCATGATGCTCTTCCGAGTTGTTTTTATTCATCCAGGTCGTTTCTAGACTTCTCTGGCTCTTGATGTACCTCTTCCAGGTTGTTTGCACTTCATCCAGGTTCTTTCTGAACTTGTATGTACCTTATCCAGGTTGTTTTCTAATCAATCCGAGTTCATTCTGAATTTGTCTTGGTACTTGCAGCACCTCTTCGGGGTTGTTTTCTGATCTATCTGGGTTCTTTCTAAGCGTTTGTCTTGGTTCTTGCCGCACCTTGTCGGGGTTCTTTTTTGATCAAACCAGGTTGTTTCTAGGCTAGCTCTCAGGAGCGTGTTTTTCCTGATCTCATGGTACAGATGTAGCTCCCCTTATCCGGGTTGTTTTCTGATCAATCCGGGTTCTTTCTGAATTTGTCTTGGTACTTGCAGCACCTCTTTGGGGTTGTTTTCTGATCGATCCGGGTTCTTTCTGAATTTGTCTGGGTACTTGCCGCACCTTGTCGGGGTTCTTTTTTTATCAAACCAGGTTGTTTCTGGACTAGCTCTCAGGAGCGTGTTTTTCCTGATCTCATGGTACAGATGTAGCTCCCCTGCATGTTAAACATAAAAATATATTGTAAATGACATTCTAGATATGAAGTCGGGAGCATGTCCCGTATTTGAATAATTAATCAGGGGCGGGCCCCGGCATCATAAAATGCATATAAACTTTTTTCGCGTCTTGCTCTTGCTAGGCCATGCAAATTCCTCAGGTAGTGTCCTGTTACGTTTAAGCACTTGAATCTCTGGCGTATGGTTCAGAGGTTCATTGATGTGACCATCTATGTGAGTAGACAAGCTTCACGGATTAAGGCATGTTCTACCTGAGGACTTTAGCGACCGTTAAGAGAAGACTTAGAGCACTATGTTTGCTCGCATGATGATTGTAGAGCACTATGTTTGCTCACATGATGATTTTTTGTGTCTTCCCTTGCTAGGTCGATTAATTTCCTAGGTAGTAGCCTATTACATTTAAGCACTTGAATCTCGCGTATGGTTTAGAGGTCCATTGACGTGACCACCCATATGGTTCAGAGGTTCTTTGACGTGACCATCCGTATGGTTCAGAGGTTCATTGACGTGACCATCCATTCGAGAAAACAAGCTTCACGAATTAAGGCTTACTATCCGAGGAAATTAACAACCGTTAAGGGAAGATGATATGGCCACAGAGGCATACGAATAATATACGGAATGTAAAAAATTAAAGCGTCACTTAGCTTGGTTCATGGTAGAGTTGTTGACCACCGCAGCCGGGTAGTCGATCGGTGCGCCGTTCAGCCTAGTAGCTGGTCACTGTAGTTGGATATCGTATCCGAGTTGTTTGCGGAGGTCGTGTGTTCCTTTCGCTTAAATTGTTTCCGAGTACTCGGACTCCTCGGCCGAGTAGTCGGTCTTGGCTTGCTTGCTATCTGGCTTGGATGACTTGTTTCTTGATTCGGCTTGCTTCTGTGTTGTGGTAGCAATCGGTCAGACGCTTGGTACTTGGCTGCTTGTGACTTGACAGCTTGCTTGTTGATGTAGTTGATTCAAGTACAAGATGATTCTCCCGTACGACCATATGTTGGCATAGTGACGGATCCAGACGTGATGCATGCATGGGCACTCGCATGTCTCTTGTATCTTGTATGTATATGTGTATATATGCCTCAATATTTAATTGGCTTGCATGCTCGTCTCTGATTAATGGTGTGGACTTCTTTCTTGCGTCATCAACATGTCATGGAGCTTGTAGAGCATGAATAATTTGCTTGCTTTTTTGCTGGCTGGATCCGTATTGTAGTCGGCTTGCTTGCTAGTTTGCTCGGTGCAATCGGACATGGTGCTTCTGGATCAAACTTTGGATATTGATGTGGCTGGATGTCACAAACTGACGTGGGGTCTGAATTTAAGAGTCTGAGTTATCATCATGACTGCTTGATCTTGTCTCTTGTGTATGAGTATATACACATATATGTTGGCCTTGCTTGCTTCCTCATCCTTGTCGTGCTCCTCCGTTTGATTGGACTAGTGAAAATTTTCGTGTACTTGTCGTATCAGAGTAGAATTAGTATCCGAATTCGAGTAGACATCACCATAACTTCTTGTCGTAGTTGATGCTGACCGATCCTTCTTTGGCTTTGAGATGTATTGGACTTAGATGAATTGCGGTGCTGATTGACTTGTTCTAGGGAAAGCTCTGACTTGCATGTTGCTTGATCGCTTGTAGTCTTCAGTGGCAGTGCTTGTTGACCAGCTGCTGGAGTTGGGATCCTATGCGGATGTTATCGTCCATGTCGACGAGAGTTGTAGCGAGTTGTCGACAAAAACCGCAGTGAGTTGTCGACAAGGCCGACAAGAACCACGACAAATCTTGATCTTAAGGTCCACCGAGCTCTCAAACGCAAAGCGCCAAGAGCCCCTACCTGGCGCGCCAGCTGTTGATGTTTTATCACCGGTAACCTGTCACGGGGTACCCGGGACGGTGATTTGTTCGAAGGGGTATCGGCGTTTGCAGGAACTCGATGGTAAACGCAGGGAGACAACGATTTATACTAGTTTGGCACGCTGGAAAGTCACGGCACCCTACGTCCAGTCTGGTGTGGATAGTATATTGCGCCCTATGCTATTTGTTGTGTTGCGAGGTATGTTGTGGTTGTGAGTTCTGTCGGTTATGTGTGTCGATCTCGGGACCCCTACCCTCCTTTATATAGTCCAGGAGAGGTGGGAGTCCTAGTCGGTTACAAAGTAGAGATCCTAGTAGGATTACATGTAACTAGTCCTAGTAGGATTACATGTATGAAATCCTAGTTGGACTAGGTCTTCTTCTCTCTTCTCCATGCAAAACCCCATGGGTCCCGCATCGACATCGAGGTGCTCTTATAGGAGCGTTCACTTTAATCAAAGGTGTTTAGATCGGTTTCTAAGGGAAAAAATGCCGTAGCGCTGTTCAATGTTCCAAGTGTTGTTGAGAACATTGTTGTCATTGTCCTCCAGTCGGTAGGTGCCCGGTCAGATTACTTTGGTTACCGTATAGGGTCCTTCCCAGGGTGGAGAGAGATTGTGTTTTTCCTTTGTTGATTGGGTCCTTCGTAGCACGAGATCACCAACTTCAAGAATCCTTCCTCTAATCTTCCTTTTGTGGTAACTGCGGAGGGTCTGTTGATAGCGAGCAGAGCGGATGATAGTTGTCTCACGGGCCTCTTCGAGCAGGTCGACTGCATCTTGTTGAGCTGCCGCGGCTCGGTCGCGGTCGAAAGCTTTTACTCTTGGTGTGCCATGGTCGAGGTCAGAGGGCAACACAGCTTCCGCTCCGTAGGCTAGGAAGAAAGGTGTGCATCCCGTGGATCAGTTTGGGGTCGTTCTTAGGCTCCAGAGGATTGATGGGACCTCTACAACCCATCGCCCGACGTGTTTGTTGAGTCGGTCGAAGATGCGTGTTTTGAGTCCTTGGAGGACCATGCCGTTGGCGCGTTCGACCTGACCGTTAGTTCATGGATGTCCGACCGAAGCCCAATCGATTCTGATGTCGTATCCATTGTTGAAGTCTTGGAACTTCTTCCTGGTGAAGTTAGTCCCATGGTCAGTGATAATACAGTTAGGAACGCCGAATTGGTAGATGATGTCAAGGAAGAATTTGACTGCCTCTTCTGAGCGGAGATTGGTGATGGGCTTGGCCTCTATCTATTTGGTAAACTTGTCGACTGCTACGAGTAGGTGAGTAAAACTGCCTGGACCTTTCTTGAGAGGTCCTACCGTGTCGAGGCCCCAGACCGCGAATGGCCAGGTGATTGGGATGGTTTGGAGCTCTTGTGCTGGCAAATGGGTTTGCCGAGCGTAGAACTGGCATCCTTCACACCTACGGACGACATCCTCTGCATCTCGTAGTGTGGTGGGCCAGTAAAAACCTTGGCGAAAGGTTTTTCCGACCAGGGATCTTGGGGCCGCATGATGCCCGTAGATCCCGGAATGGACCTCGAGGAGGATCTATTTTCCCCGGCTAGCGGGGACGCACTTCATGAGCACTCCTGATGGACTCCGTTTGTAGAGCTCGTTACCGAGCACGATGAAGGTCTTGGCGTGTCGAGCAATTTGTTGGGCTTCGGTTCTTTCAGGTGGGAGAACCTCCTCGAGGAGGTAGGCAAGTAGCGGTGCTCGCCAATCGGTTTGATCGAGTGCCAATACAGCGACGTCCGTAGGTGACGTCGTTATAGAGGTACTGGGGTCAGAGCCCCTAGACGTTGGCTGGCTGTCGGGGTGTGTCTGGGTCGTACCTTCCAGGATGCGGGCGAACGGCTCGTGGGCGTCATTGATGAAGACTCCGCTCAGGGACGGATCTCACCTGGCGGCAAGTTTTGCAAGGAAAACGGCAGCGTCGTTGTCCCTTCAAGGGACGTGATGCAGTTCGATTCCCTAGAATTTGTCCTCGAGCTTACGCACCTCTTGGCAGTATGCTATCATGAGGGGACTTTTGTAGGAGGATTCCTTCATGACCTGATCAATGACTAGTTCCGAGTTGCCATGGACGTAGAGTCACGTAGCGTCGAGCTCGATGGCGATGTGTAGTCCGTTGATAAGGGCCTCATATTCTACGGCGTTGTTTGAAGCTGGAAAGTGGAGGCGGATGGCGTAGCGGAGCCTACTTCCATCTGGGGAGATCAGAACCACTCCAACCCCCGAGCCAGGCGCCATTATGGACCCGTCGAAGTACATTGTCCAATACTCGTGGGAGACGTCCTGGGCCGGTAGCTGGACCTCCATCCATTCGGTGATAAAGTCCGCGAGAGCCTGAGACTTAATCATGGTGCGAGGGGTATACCTGATGTCATGGCCCATGAGTTCAAGGGCCCACTTAGAGATTCGTCCCGCGGCGTCATGATTGCGGATGATGTCTCCGAGTGGGTATGAAGTGATGACTGTGACTTCGTGGTTGATGAAGTAGTGTAGGAGCTTCCTGGCGGCCATTAACACGGTGTATAGGAGTTTCTACACCTGGGGGTACCAGACCTTAGGGTCGGTAAGCACTTCTCCAACGAAGTATATGGGTCGCTGCACTTTGAGCTGGTGTCCCGGTTCCTCCCTCTCTATGACCAGGGCAGCGCTCACCACATGGTTACTTGCCACGACGTAAGGGAGGAGGGGGTTCTCCCTGCTAGGGAGCGACGAGGATTGGGGCCAACGTTAGGAATGTTTTGAGGCTTTCGAGAGCCTACTGGGCTTCCTTAGTCTAGACGAAGGCGTCCGTCTTTTTGAGGAGCTTGTCGAGCGGCATCCCTCGTTCACTGAGCTAGGAGATGAAGCGGCTTAAGGCAGCCAGGCAACCGGTGAGTCTCTGCACGCCCTTAACATTGCGTATGGGGCCCATGTTGGAGATGGCCGTGATCTTTTCGGGGTTGGCTTTGATGCCACACTCAGATACAATGTATCCCAGCAGTTTCCCCTTTGGAACCTCGAAAACACACTTTTCGGGATTTAGCTTGATGTTGAACCTTCGAAGGTTCACGAACGTCGCAGCCAAGTTTGCGATCAGGTCACAAGCTTGAGCCGTTTTGACCACTATATCATCAACATAGACGGCGATCGTTGGTTTTGGCCGCTCGGCCTGATCGGGCTAGTTGAGCAGGTTGATTTGGTCGGCGAAGCATTGCTGCATGCACCTTTGGTAGGTGGCACCAGCGTTCTTCATGCCAAAAGGCATGGTTACGTAGCAGTATGAACCATACGGGGTGATGAACGAGGTTGCGAGTTGATCGCACTCTTTCATCGCGATCTGGTGATAGCCTAAGTAGGCATCTAGAAAGGAGAGGATTTCGCAACCCGAGGTGGAGTCAATTATCTTGTCTATGCGCGGTAATGGCAAATGATCCTTTGGGCACGCTTTGTTGAGTCCAGTATAATCGACGCATATTCTCCACTTCCCGGTCTTTTTTCTGACCAGGACGGGATTGGCAAGCCAGTCGGAATGGAAGACCTCCCTGATGAACCTGGCTGCCAAGAGTTTGGTGATTTCCTCGCCTATGGCCCTGCGCCTTTCATCGTCGAAGCGACGCAGGCGTTGTTTGGTGAGTTTAGAGCCCGGGGTAAGGCATAGTGCATGCTCGGCGACCTCCTAGGGTATCCCTAGCATGTCAGACGGCTTCCATGCGAAGACATCATGGTTGTCGCGCAGGAAGTCGACGAGCTCGCGTTCCTATTTGGCCAGAAGCTAGGTCCTGACCCGGACTGTCTTGGTTGGGTTAGTGGGATCGACACCCACCGCCTTGGTTTCCTCGAGTGGGTGGAAGGCCATTGAGGAGGTTGGTTTGTTGCAGTCTGGGACTGTAGGGGATGACGACTCCCCGAGCTGTAGGAGCTTGGACGAGTTGACGACCGTGGTGGCGAGGTCGTAGTGCTCGCGGTCACACTCGAAGGCGTGTGAAAAGGTGCTACTCACTGTGATGATACCGTTTGGTCCCGGCATCTTCAGCTTGAGGTAGGTGTAGTTGGGGATCGCCATGAATCTTGCGTAGCATGGCCACCCCAAAATGGCATGGTAGGACCCCAGAAAGTCTACCACTTCGAAAGTGAGGACCTTCGAGCGGAAGTTGGCTCGGCTGCTGAATGTGACGGGCAGATCGATCTGTCCGAGCGGGTATGCCTGCACTCTTGGGATTACCCCATGGAAGGGGGAGCCTGCCAGGTGGAGCTCTGATCGGGGGATGCGCATGGCATCGAGGGTGTCGACGTACAGGATGTTGAGACCACTGCCCCCGTCCATTAGCACCTTGGTGAGGCGCTTCTTGTGGACGATGGGGTCGACGACGAGTGGATAGCGTCCTGGTCTTGCGACGTGGGAGGGATGGTCCCTTTGATCATAGGTGATCGGAGATTCCGACCAGCTGAGGAAGGAGGGGACGACCGTTTCGGCGGCGCATGCCTCCCTGTAGCGTACCTTATGCTAGCGTTTGGACCAGACGGCGTCAGACCCACCGAAGATCATGATGCACTCATCAGGTTCAAGGAAACTGTCCCCGTCCTTGCCTGCCGTGCCACCCCTCCTGACTGCCGACTCCTTGCCGTCCCCCTCCTTTGGCGCGCTGGCCTGTCAGAGGAAACGTTTGAGGAGCTCACACTCCTTGATGAGGTGTTTGATAGGATAGGCGTGATTGGGGCACGGACCATCCATGAGTTTGTTGAAGTGGTCAGGCAGTCCCTGTTGGGGCAGCCTGGGCGCGCGTTCAGCTACGGCGATCAACGCGGTGTCGTTCGACCGGCGTCGATCCTTCCTGTTCTTGCTTGCCCCTTCTGAGTGGAGGGGCCTTCATCTGGGTCCACACGCTTGGGCTTGCCTTTGTCCCGGCCTCCGCTAAAGACTGCTCCGACTGCCTCCTCGCTAGAGGCATGGTTGGTGGCGACGTCGAGCAGATTGCGGGTGGTGCGGGGTTTTAAGCAGCTAAGCTTGTGGATTAGGGACTTGTAGTTTGTCCTAGAGAGGAAAGCACTGATGACGTCTACGTTGACGACATCAGGGAGGGAGTTACAACATTGGGAAAACCTACGGAAGTAATCCCGCAGGGATTCGCTGGGTTCTTGCTGGCAGCTCTTGAGGTCCTAGGAGTTTCCCGGACGGACGTACGTCCCCTGGAAATTCCCGACGAAGACCCTCTTGAGGTCTGTCCAGTCGCGGATACTGTCGTGTGGAAGGAATTCGAGCCATGCCCGAACATGCTCCCCTACGCAAATGGAAAGATACTGGATGATGAAAAAGTCATCATCCACTCCTCTAGCTCGATAGGCGAGCCAGAAGTCTTCAAGCCAAATGCCTGGGTTTGTCTCCCCGGTGTATTTGGTGATGTTGGTGGGAGGCCAGAAACGCTGCGGAAATGGCGCTCTCCGGATGCGCCGGCTGAAGGCCCATGGCCCCGGGCCCTCAGGGCTAGGACTCCGATCATCTGGCCGGCGATCGCGCCTGGGGCCCGTTTCTCCGCTTCCCTCGATGATTCGGTCAGGGTCCATGTCGCCTGCTGCCGTATGGCGGTCATCGTTACCGTGTCGAGCTCAACGACGGTTGCTAGCGATGCTACGAGCGTCCTGGTGCGGTCAATGTGGAGCAGGCGCCCGGCTGGACCGTGGCGCGGCTGCCACTCCCCGAGCTGAGCCTGCCGGCTGCGGCGGCGAGCAAACGGACTGATCCGATTGGTGCGTCCCCGTCCCCCTGGTGGGGAGAGAGGGCGAGGGTCAGAGTCACGACGTGGAGCTTTCCGCCTGTTGGATGGCGGTGGCCTCTACTAGAACCCAGAGGTTCCGGTAGACTACCCGCTCCTGAGGGTCAACGGGCTCAGGAACATCACGGAGAAGCATTGCTACAGCAGCGATATTCTGGCCGGCCCGGGCAAATTGTGGGACATCATTCCCTTCGCTCATGATGTCGTGCTGAACCTGACGAGCGCGACCCCAGGCGCCACCCGCCAGGCCAGGCGCATGGGGCGCAACATGCTTGTACCGATGACGCCGGTGCAGACGACGGCTGACTCTACCATCGTTGTCGTAATTCCTCAGCGTGTGCTTGTGCAGACACGAGGGCTCCCACATGTGGGTCTAGAGGGGTGTGGGTCTGCATAGACTCCGCAACAACCGGCGGTTGTCGCGGAGCGTCTGCCATAGCGCACTCCCGGGACGGACAGTGATGGGGTGCCACATCATCGATGCTTGAACCGTCGCTCTCGCCATCATCATTCAGAAGTTTGTGAGGAATGGCAGAGGAACAAAGCCCACTACTCCCACGAACTCGGACATGAGGGGGGATGGTGCCAGCATCCCTCGGAGCCCCCGAGCGTAGGCGTCCACGGAGGACGTAGGACCGTAGGGGAACCGATCGTATGGCGTTTGTGGCGTGGGCGGTACATTTCCTCCGGGTGACTAGTGAGAGATAGTAAATAAAGAGTGAGTAGCACGCATATTACTTACAGTGGGGTTTGAGCAGAGAGTTTGCTCGAAATGAAGCGTAGATGCCGCGCCGTCGAAGTTGCGTGTCCTGGAGTCGATGGAGGACATCCCCCCGACGGGTGCCGGGTCACGAGCCTCCTCGCGGAGGTGGAGCACGCTGAGCCGGTCGGTGACGAAGTCCAGGCTCCCAAAGCGGAAGGCCTGGAATGGCTCGAAGACGGGTGGAACCCGCATCCCGACGGGCGAGACTGTAGGGAACTCCAGCGAGCCGAAATGAATCGTATCGTCGGAGCCCGCCACGGCGGGAGTGGCGGAAAAATGGGCCATCCAATGACCAAAAGGTGTTGAACGTACATCGTCTTCCCCACGGACGGCGCTAACTATCGGTGTAGAAAGTGACCAACTAGTAAATATTTGTAGTTTTGCTGTACGTTATGATCGGAGATGGCCTAGCACACAATGACATAGGATTTATACTAGTTCAGGCAACGTGCCCTACATCCAGTCGGGGTCGGTCGACGACTTTATTCCTGAGCCCAGGTGCTCAAAGTCTGTAGTGGGGGTACAAATGAGAAGGAGGAAGGTGGGATACAAGAGGTTCGGTTAGCTCAGATCGAAAGGGTTGCGGTCGGAACTGGGTGATCCTATGGTTGAGAGTGTTGATGTCGATCTAGTGAGTCTGAGCTTCAAGAAGTCGATCTCCTCTGGTTGGAGGGAGCGCATCCCCTTTTATAGATGAAGGGGATGGCTTTTTACAGGCGAGAGGGAGAGAGTACAAATATTTCTAAGCCTTGCTGCCTACGGTGATGAAAACTGGATAATGGTTGAAGCCTCCCAATACTGTCGATGTCGCTATAGGATGTCAGATGTGTACGAAAGGTGGAGCTATCTTCCTCAGGAAGGATGGACGTCGGTACCTGCAGAATACTTCTGGATGCCTAGTGGCATGTGAGGAGCTGTGCTATGTTCACCCGGTATGGCAAATCCTAGAGCCCATACCGCAATCGGTGTCCAGAGACACGCGGAGGGGGCTTACCATATGGGAGTTTCTAGCGGCCCCTACAATACTTTGTGTCAGGGTGGCTGCAGAAGCACTGCTTCGTGCAGGGTATGGTCCCTGGTACAGTGGTGTTGACTTGCAAGCCACGCCTTGCCTTTCTCCGCACGCCTTCTGGTTCTTTCCGAACGGGCGTCCCCGGTTGGATGGTCCCCAGTCAGTTCTGGCCCGCCAGTCGGAGAAGAGCGGTGAGCTGGCTTCCCGCGAGCCCCGGTCGTGGGGTCGGAGTCGCGGGGTCGGAGTCCGAGGCGGTCCTCGGGTCAGGCTTTCTGAGTGGAGGCCATGCGGAGGTAGTCGGGGCCTAACGCTAGCGCTTCGATCGGAGAGGCCATTCGGAGCTGGCCTGAGCCTTAGCTAGTGTTCTGGTCGGAGAGATGGGCCGAAGGCAGCCTAGGCCTGAAGCGAGTGCTCCGGTCTGTTGGTTTTAGACTTTCGAACCGGTCTAGAAAAAAGAAAGGCCATTTTCCTAGGCCGAGCCCTGGCGTGGAAGCCGGTCCCCGAGGGACCCTGGGTTTATGAACCCGACAATAGAAATAGCTTAATATTTTACATTCTAAGTTGAACTTTGAAAATTAATATCAATTCACATAAGTATCCAAAAATTATGAAATAAATTATGTTGAGTTCCTAAAAATGTTATCTACCTGATAGTATGGTTAGTTTATATATATCTGTGTTGATGCTAAGGTCTATTAAATCATTTAGAAGTGTTAATGTTATTTAGATTAATAATTATAGGAATTTTGTGGTAAATTGGTAATAGCTTTAGCCATGAATTTTTTTACAGTAGATTTGTTAGATTATTATGTGCTCACTGTAATTTTTGTAGCCTTAGAATAGGTTGAGAAATATGGTGGCTAAGTACTCCTTGTTGTAGTATATATATTAAATCGATAATAAGAATAAGGATGCCTTTAGTTGCTGAGATAATACGTGAAATATTCTATACCTGTTAGTAGGAATAATAGGTAGCTTAGTATCGTAGTCATTAGAGTTAACTTGGTAGATGTATTTTTATTTTAAGAGTTGCGGTTGCCGTATTACTAAGTGTTGCATCATCATTTTATGTATGTAGATAACGAGTTGGTAGAGTTCGTGACTGCGAGCGAGCAGGAGTACGAGGAGATAATCGAGGAGTACTACGAGGAGATTCTCGTCTAGGAGGGAGCCCGGAGCCATCAGTTGCTGACTTTGCTAACACCCCGCCTGCCCAAGGCAAGCCCCGGTGCATAACCCTTATTTTGAATGATCACTGGATATATATATATATATATATATATAAATATATATATATATATATATTATTTTGAATGATCACTGGATATATATATATATATATATATATATATATATATATATATATATATATATATATATATATATATATATATATATGAGTGCTACTAGCATAGGTCGAGTAGCTGCTAGCTTAGGTTTTTCGGTAGCGTGAGTAACCTGCCATTACTCATAACAGGTGATTATTATTATCACTCTCATAATAAAATGGTGAAAGGAAAAATGGAGATCGGGCAGGGATGTATGGGTATTGATGGGTGTAAGAGGTTGTATCCTGCGACCAATGGGACATAGCTTGATTATACTGTTTTTCTTGTCCGTGTCGATTAAGGACCGGCCATTGCATTGGGTTCTAGGCAAGTCACAGACTTATTATCCTGAACACATACTTGTGTATAGGCGTGGGAAGGCTCATTGTTCTCTTGTCATGGGTTCCGGCTCTTTCCGGATCGACTGATTGAAGACGGGGATGGTGGAGGTCTAAGCACCGTACTGAGTCCGGGACTCAGGAGCGGGGGCTTGGAGTCCAAGTTTGGATGGAAACCTGGACCCCATGATAGGAGAATGTGGGTTGATCCTGCTTGTGCCGGGGGTACAAACGGGACGTGTGTTTCATGGTACCCAGCTGGACACATTAATTCGCGAATCGTCGACGATCCGGTATAGCTTGTCTACAGTCTAGCACCGTAGTAAGAACTAGAAGATGAGAGGTGGTGAAATGGAACTGTTTGTTCAACTCTCGCTTGAAAGTAGAACATATGCTTACATAGAATGGTTAGATAATGAACTAATCATGACCGCTAATAATAAACATACACAAGGATTCACTATTGGTATTGCTTTCCGTAAAAGAAAACTCAACAAACCAAAAAGCTTATCATACCCTTTGGAGTCGGGAAATTTATTCCCACTTGTCGGGTAAGTCTTGCGATTACATTATGTACTCAGGGTTTATTTACCCCTGTTGTAGGTGCAGCTTGAAGAGTAGCTATTGTGTGGAGGATTCTTCTGGTGAGCACAGACGAATCCTTGTATATTATCGATAGATGTTTATTTTCATTCCGCTGTTCAAATTCCGCACTCTAAACTCTCGTTTTGTAATAATGTATTTCTAAGAACTCTGGTTGTATGAAATGGAATAAGTATTGTAAACTCGTTCTCATTATTGGATCCTGGAGGTAAAATGTGGATTATTCGAGTTCTCCCTTGGGGTGTGCTCGACGGAATCCGCCCAATGTAGCTTGCCTTCGGGGTGTTTAGTGTCTGATGGAAAACGAGCGCCTCGGAAGGTGTGTTATTTCGGGCAGTTCTACCGCACAGCTTTTCGCTTATAACAGCATAAAAGACAAGTCCAGCAACGATTTTGGAGGTAATGAACAAATACTGCCCTACATTAATTGATTGCAATTAGACAGCTCCGGAGGTTCTATTTTGCTCTGATCACTGTTCTTTCCAGGATCATTGAATTAGCCTAACTTAATAGATGGTAATCGATCATACAAACAAAATCTAATTTTTATTTGGCCTGAAAAATAAGAGCCAGTAACTGAATAATGTTTCAATTTATTCAAGCTTGGACCTCCTGCCATTGTCAAGTTTATGTCATTGATTTAGTTTTTAGCAATCCTTCATCATTTTTATACCTTGCGCTTGGGGATATGGACATTTTATTACATGATGTGCCAGGCTTTTGATAACATAAGCTCCAGAGTTTTGTTACCCAAATTGCAAACTATTCGTTATTAAGATTAGGAATATGAATGTACTGTGTATTACTTCTTTTTATTCATGAGAAGCAGATTATGTTGGCTAAGATAGCTCAAGGTTGCAGGTGAGCCTCAACCACAATGCTTTTGATTCGAGAACCATGAAGATGAAGCCAAACAGTGTGCTGTTAAATTTAGTGGAGAAAAGCAAGATCATCTTATCTGAACTCAATCATACACAGCAGAAGCAGATATACTTTTATTTAAGAACAAAAAAATATTGAATGATCAAGATGGTTAAGAACCCCTAAAATTCTTTGGTCCAGCCAAATGAACCAGAATAAATTCTTTGGTCCACCAAATGAATCAGAATAAACTTCATTCATTCCCCAGAGGACCAGTATCAGTTTTAGGAGCATCCAGATTTCCAGAGGAAACGCTTGGTTTGCTTCTAATCAGAGCTTTATTTCATATGATGTGCTATCTATAACATATACCTTCAGGCTTCAACAAGAATTCCAGTTCTTATGCGTGCTGATCAACGCCGAGAGCAGGCCAGCTGATGCCATCAGCGTGGAGCTCCCGAGCAAACCCTTGCCATCGGTGACGTCTCCCAGCGCCATGACGGCATCCGCCACGTCCTGCACCACTGACATCCGCTTCAGCAGCAGCTTACCCTGCATCGTCTTCACCGCCTCGCTCTCCTTATCACAGTCCTCCGCGAGCCGCTTCTTTATCGAAGATTCGATCTTGGCCACCTCCTCCAGCTTAATCGCAACGGAGCCGACGTAGCCCAGCAGCTCAGCCCAGGCACTGAGGCGCTGGAGGCGCGGGAGAAGGTGCGCAGGCAGGAGCCCGGCCTTGGCGAGCCAGACGAACTGCTCGACGAAGTAGTAGACGCCCTCGCCGCCGTAGGCGAGTAGCGCGAGCGCCGGGGGAGGGTGCGGGTGGGCGCGGAGGGCGTTGAGGGACTGCACGAACTTGCCGAGACGAAAAGCCTTGCGGCTGAGGCCGACGCTGGACTCGAAGGACTTGAGGCGGGCGGAGGCGCCGGGGGGCAGCGGCGGCCCAGCGGCGAGCGCGAGGCGCGCGGCGTAGCGGGAGATCTTGAGGAGCTTGTCGACGCCGTCGCGGCGGCCGAGATAGGCCTCGAGGTGGGCGAGGAAGTCGCGGGCTGGTTGGCGCGCGTCGGCCGCGGCCGCGGCCGCGGCCGCAGGCGTGGGAGTGGGGGACTCGGAGGAGGCCATGGCGGCCGGCGTGCGATTGCGGGACTCGGAGGAGGCCACGGCGGCCAGCGTTCGCGTTGACGTGGAAGCGGTGGGACACCGGTGCGGGGTCGTAGACCGAGCTGGCGGCGATTGCGTGTTCGATGCGGCCGACAGTCGTGTAGGGGATTGGGGATTTCGTCCCGGTTCGAAACCGTCTGGGAGAGGGCGACGACGAATCATTTGGAGTGACGAAGCGGGGCCACATGCCAGACAAAGAGCTCGATTGGTCAAATCGACAGAACGAGACGTGTCAAAAACGTGGACAAATTTTCGTTTCAAAAAAAATGTGGAGAAAATTAGGAACTGCTTTGCCTGGGTGCACTCTCCCGCCCGGTCCCCGGTGGGTGGCGGCTGCGGGGAGGGGAGATCGGCGAGTTCGGGCCTTCGGGGCGAGCCAGCGCCCGATCGCGGAGGAAGGAACAGAGGACTGGGCCGGCCTCTGGCGACGATTTAAGCTGGAAGGAAGGACGGCGAGGGAGGTGGAGTACGACCGATGGCAATTCAGAAACGAGCCCAAGGTCGACCGGCATGCCGCATAGCCCAGTGAGGTCTGGCCCTCTCCTTTTCCTATCGCCAGCGAGCTGATTTTTTAATTTTAATTCAAAAAATACTATATTAAAAAAGTGTACATAAACTAAATTTTTAGAAACTATAGTCTTTTCAGTTAGGTCATAGACATGGTGCAATCGTTACAGACACGCCACATGCATTTACATGACTAACTAGACGTGCTGACACGTACAAGAAACACTTTTCATGTAGACCATCGACACGTGGCAGAATAAAGTCATGTCATCGCGAATGGCGTATTGGAACAACTGAGTCATGCCAAGATGAATGTGTGCAGATCTTCAACAGTTAAGTCTTAGCCCGATAAATCAAAGCTAACTAAAATAAAGGCAATTAACTCTGAACATGAAAAATAGATTCATTACTTTGGTTAAAGTTTACTAAAATAGATTCTATGAAGTAGGGAATTTGGGAGTTAAGTTATCGGGTTCATAAACCCAGGGTCCCTCATGTACCGGCTTCTCAACAAAGGTTCGGCCTTGCAGACGACGTTGCGGACGACGCGCAACTCAAGGGCTGGCCCAAATACCTAAACGACAAGCCAGAGGGCTGATCCAATCGCCGACCTGAAGGCCTGGCCGAGAAGGAACGATGCCCGCTTCTGACTCCGGCCCACCTCTCCAATCGGAAGGCCTCGCTAAGGAGGAACAACGCTCGCTTCTGACCCCGGCCCGCCTCCGGACGGCCTCTCCGACCAGAAGGCCTGGCCAAACACCACTTCCGACTCCAACCCGTGTCTCCGACAGGGGATACGCCGAGCCCCTACTTACAGCCCCTCTTCGACTGACGCAATCAGAGCCGACTGGGACCAACCAACCGGGGACGCCCGCTTGGTGAGGACCAGAAAATGAACGGAGAAAAGTAGGCAGGGCACACAAGTCAACCGCAATACCGAGGACCGTACCATATACACATGCAGGACAGTATCAACAGGGCATGTCAGAAGGGTACCCTGCAACCTTCCTAGCGTGACAGAACCCAAGCAGTGTTGTGGGCGCCGACATTTACTCTACAGTGTTGTGGGCGCCATCAACTCCCATACTAGACAAACACGGTAAGGCTCCCCCCACATGCCTCCAGGCATCAACAATGTTGTGGGCATCGGCATTTACCATACCAGGCGAACATGGTAAAACCCCCTACATGCCTCTGGACATCAACAGTATGATAGGCACCGATGGCTGCCATACCGGAAGAAGACGACGCCATCTCCCACATGCATATGACATTTAACAGTGTTATGGGCGTCTACAATCATCTTGTACCCGACGGCGTGGGCGACATGACTTAGTAACATGCGTACTCTCTCTCTCGCTTGTAAGGCCGTCCCCTTCACCTATAAAAGGGGATGCGCTCTCTCCCAACAGATATAGCCCTCAGTTCACCCAGGCACCACAACAGAACCACCAGGTTCAAACCTTGAGCACACGCTCGAACACTCAGCACATAGCGGAGCTCCCGTCACTCTTGGCCCTTCAAGACAAGAGTCCGACCGGACCTCTTGTACCCCCCATCTTTCTGCCTTCCGTTTGTAACCCCACAACAAACTTCGAGCACCTAGGCTCAGAAATAAAGTCACCGACCAACTCAAACTGGACGTATGGCACGTTGCCTGAACCAGTATAAACCCTATATCATTGAGTGCTGGGCCACCTTCGATCACAAGGTACAGCAAAACTATAAATATTTATGTGTTGGTCACTTTCTGCACCGACAGTTGGCGTCGTCCGTGGAAAAGACGTTGTACGTTCACACTTTTGGTCATCGGATGGCCCACTTTTCTGCCATCTCCGCCATGGTGGGCTCAAGCGATATGACTCACTTTGGCTCGTTGGAGTTTCCCGTACTCCCACCTGTTTGGACGTGGGTTCCACCCGTCTTCGAGCCGTCCTAGGCCTTCCTCTTTGAAAACCTAGACTTTATCACCGACCAGCTCAGCGTACTACACCTCCGCGAGGAGACACCCATCCCGGCGCCCGTCAGAGGGATGCCCTCCGTCGGCTCTAGGACACACAACAACTTCAACGACGAGGCGACTGCGCTTCATTCCGAGCAAACGCTCTACTCAAACCCCACTGTGAGTAACGTACGCTTTGTTATTTACTCGCTATTTACTATCTTTCGCCGATTCTCCGAAGGGACCCCGTTGTCCGCATCGCGACCGCCATGCGATTGGTTCTCCTATGGCCTCGCGTCCCCCATGGACGTGTATGCCTAGGGGCTCCAAAAAATGTTGATGCCTCCTCTCACATCCGAATTCATGGAGATGGCGAGCTATGCTCCCACCTGTTTTCTCGACCTCATAGATGACGATGTCAAGAGCGACAGCTCCAGCATCGGTGATGTGGCACCTAGCCATCGTCTATCTCAGGAGTGCGCTATGGCGGATGCTTTAGGACGGCCGCCGGTGGTAGCGGAGTCCTTGCAAACTCACACCCCTCCAGACCCTCGTGCGGGGCCCTCACGCTCACACAAAGGCACGATGAGGAGCTATGACAACGGTGGCAAAACTAGCCGCCACCTACGCTGGCGTGCTCGGCGCACCACGCTATGCCCCGTGCACGTAACCCAGCAAGCGGCGCCTAGGGTCACGCTCGCTAGGTCTAGTGCAACATCATGGATGGGGGGAACGATCCCCCATAGTTCGCTCAGGCTGGCCAGAACATCATAGCCGCAACAATGCTTCTACGTGGCCTTCCTGTGCAGAACGATCCCCAGGAACAGGCGATCCACCAAAACCTCCAGGCACTGGTGGAAACCACCGCCATTCAATAGGCAGAGAGCTTCGCATCGTGACACCAACTCACAGTCTCTCTCCCCACCAGTGGAGTGGGGATGCACCAGACGATTCGCTCCATCCGCTCACCGCTACGACCACCGAGCACGGCGCAGGAGGCCGCAGCTGTGCCATGGTCTGACCTAGCGTCTACTCCACATCGGCCCCCTGTGCGCGAGTGGCTCAGGCCAAACCAGGATGCTCATAGTGTCATCAGCAACCAGCATCGGGCTTAGCATGATGATGACGTCCATTGAGCGGTAGTGAGGGTAGGCGACACAGACCCCGGCTAGACCATAACAAGGAGTGGTGAAACGCACCCCAGGCGTGGTCCCCGGCTGGACGACCGGAGTCCCAGCCTAGGTGGCCTACAACCATAGGCCTTTGGTCAATGTATCTAGAGAGTATCGTTCCCACAACACTTTCAACCACCTACCAACATCACCAAGTATACCAGGGAGACAAACCCTGGTATATGGCTTGAAGACTTCTGGCTCACCTACCAAACCGGTAGAGTAGATGACGACCACTTCATCATTCAGTACCTCCCTATCTACGTAGGGGAACATGTTCAAGCTTGGCTCAAATTCCTCCCGCACAACAGCATCCATGACTGGGCGAACCTCAAGAGGGTCTTCATCGAGAACTTCCAGGGGACGTATGTCCGCCCTAGGAACTTCTGGAACCTCAAGAGCCCAGCAAGCCCCTACGGGATTACATCCGTAGGTTCTCCAAAAGTTGCAAATCCCTCCCTGATGTTGTTGATGTGGACATCATCTGCGCATTCCTCTCCAGGACAACCTATGAGTCTTTGATCCACAAGCTTGGCTACCTGAAGCCCTGTACCACCCACGACCTACTCGACGTCGCCACAAACCATGCCTCCAGCGAGGAGGCAGTTAGAGTGGTCTTCAACAGAGGCTAGGACAAAGGCAAGGCCAAGCACGAGGATTAGGATGAGGGCCCCTCCATGCAGAAGGGCAAAAAGAACAAGGAAGATCGATGCCGACCGGCCAACTCCGTGTTGGTCGCCATGGCTAATCACACGGGCAAGCAGCCCCAGCAGGGCCTCCTAGACCACTTCAATGAGCTCAAGGAGAGCCCATGCACTAACCATGCCTACCCCGTCAAACACCTCTACAAGGACTGTGAGCTCCTCAAGCACTTTCTACAATAGGCCGGCGGGCCGAAGGAAGGAAAAGGCAAGGAGGCAGCAGCCAAGAAAGGGGGCGTGGCGGGCAAGGATCCAGATGATTGAAGGTCCCTATATGGCTACTGAGGTAATCTGACTAGGTGCCTACTGACTAAAGGACGACAACAATGACGTTCTCACCAACACTTGGAACAGCGAATGACTACGTCATTTCTTCCCCTAAAATTCAGTCTTACCATTGTTTATTTAACGTTTGCTCCTATAAAAGCACCTCGACCCGAACACTTTTGGCCCGGGTCGCTTGAGGGCTCCATGGGGGTGCAATACCACCTCTCTTTTTTTACTATCATATAGTATTACCATTTTACCCAAAAAGGGTAGTCTGCTCCTTTAATTACTGTACGTAACTTTGCTTTAAATATTCTAACCGATCACACCACACCTCTACCTACAGTTACGAGCGGCTGAGCCTCGAGGGCCATGCCCTAGGCTCTTAAGGTTGCAGCCTATGGTGCCAACGGGCAGGTACAAAAAAGAAAAGAATAAAAACAAAGTTATGCTAAGGTAAAAATAAGAAATGGACGGGACAAACTTCCTCGAACGAAGTAGTTCCATCACAAAAACAAAGTTACTGTATTCATGAATACACAAAAACACTTTATATAGGGGTCTCCCCCATGATATTATCTTTTACATTTACTAAAGTATTTCTACTTTAAAACTTCTATTGCGGCTCCCCGGCGGCATCGGCTACCGGCTTAGCCGGTGAGGGTAGGGGCTGCTCGTCCTCCGACTGGGCAACGTTCGGCTTGGTCGGAGGCGGGGCGATGTCTGCTTCTAACCTAGGCTACACGCCATCCACAGGCTTGGTGATGTCCTCCTAAAGCGCGCCTTTGGCCATGTCCACATGGTGAGCCTCCATCACCCACTACGCGGAGACTTGCTCGGCCACCAGCTTTGTGTGTGGCAGCAAGCTCTCCCTAAGCGAGTGGATGTCCTCCATGCTCTAGCCATCGGCATACCCACTGTAGATGACAGTAAAGTCTAGGTCTGAGTGGTACGACGCCACCGAAGTCAACACCCCCGACGTCCCGTAAAATAGCTCGTTGGTGATGAGGGCCCGAACCTCATCCAAAACCTCCACCAGCCGAATGGCGGGCGAACTGGTACTTGGCACTGACCTGAAGACCTCTGAGATGATGAGCTAGGCAACATTGTGTATCTGGTCAAGCTTCCCCTTGAGAGCACATCGCTCTTCAAGGGACTTGGCCAGCGCCTCCGCATTTCGGCCAATCGTTGCCTTGGCCATCTCCAGGTTCCGCTCCAACGACTCCACCTTTCCACCCAGCTCTAGAAGAAGGGTGACAAGCTCAGAAGCAAGCTAAAGGAAGAAACCAACATGCCAAAAAGTAGAAAAGGTATGTACCGAGGCGGGTGTTCTCAAGGATGGAGAGTCCCTCCTTCTGCCGAGTCACCTCCTCGCACAGCCGGGCGTTCGCCTCCTCCGTCCCCATCACCTGGCCCTGAAGCACGAGCACTTCCTGGTCGGCCTCCGACTGGGCCTTCAACTCTGACTCCAAGGCCTTCCGCTCTGTCTCTAGGGTCTCTAGGGAACTTTGGAGCACCACCTCGGCGTCTGCCAGGGACTTCTACAGCGTCGCCTCAGTCTCTGCCTGATGGACCTTCGCCGCCTCAAGCCCCCGCTTGGCGGCAGTCGCCTGCTCCGTCGTGAGCTGCTCCACCACTCGTGCCTCGGTCACCTCTACTGCTCGATCTTGGGACTCACGGTCTGTGGACTCTAGCTCATGCTCGAGCTCGGCCATCCGGGCGTGCTCCATCCAGAGGAAATAAGACTTATGGCTCAACATCTCCTTCAGACCCTGCAAAAATAAGAAGCAAGCATGCTAAGGCAACCGACAAAAGACTAAGGGGTCAAGGATGAATGCAGGAAACTCACCGCTACGGCGCGGGGTAGGTCAACCTTGACCACCCGTTGGATGGACTTAACCACGCTTCTGGGCCTCCTCAAGCTTCACCGACTATTGGGCGAGATTGGACACCATAGCAAATCCTCTTCCCCCAAGCATGTCCCAGAGCTGGCACTCCTGCGCATCCCGAAGGATGAACCAAACATTCCTCAAGTCCTTAGGGTAGGGCCACAACAGGTCGGTGGCCTCTAGCCCACTAGAAGGCCCAGCTGACGGTCCAACCACCGCCAGCTCCCACGACAGCGCCGGTGGCTCCACCTCGTCACCTACTTCACTGTTAGAGGGGATCTCCACCACCTCGATTTCATGGGCCATCGGCAGACGCTCTGGCTTTGGCTCAGCCAAATCTCCCCATGGCATCTTGAAAGCTCTAGTTTGGTTTTGGTGAATTGATGAAACCCTAAGTGCTAACCTAGTTTCTCAAGTGATCATGAGATAGGTAGCACACTCCAAGTGGTGAAGCAAATGAAGATCATGACATGATGATGGTGATGCCATGTGATGATCAAGTGCTTGGACTTGAAAAGAAGAAAGAGAAAAATAAAAGGCTCAAGGCAAAGGTATAAATGGTAGAAGCCATTTTGTTTTAGTGATCAAGACACTTAGTGAGTGTGATCACATTTAGGATTGATAGCCGTACTATTAAGAGGGGTGAAACTCATATCGAAATGCGGTTGTCAAAGTGCCACTAGATGCTCTAACTCATTGCATATCCATTTAGGATCTAGTGGAATGCTAACACCCTTGAAAATGTTTGTGAAAATATGCTAACACATGTGCACAAGGTGATACACTTGGTGGTTCGCACATTTGAGCAAGGGTGAAGAAGATAGAGTTGAAAAGGAGTTAGTCTCGCTGGTCACGCAGTGATCAGATGCTGGTCTAAGTTGGACCGGCATGTCCGGTCAGTGGCAGCTAAGGACATGCAGCGTCGGTCTTCGACCAGACGCTAGCGTTGATGTGACCGGACGCTAGCTAGGTGCGTTCGGTTGAACCTGTGTGGCGCACGCAGAAGTGACGTTGAGTGACCGGACGCTGGGTGAGTTCGGTCGTGATTTTTCATTTCGGTACCTTACTAGAAATGATCGAACATTGATGCTGGAGCGTCCGGTTAGTTTGAGCAGCACGTTCGGTCATCACTTGACTGTTGAGATCAGATGAATAGCGTTTGAAGCCAATGACACGTGGCAAGCATCGGGCGACCGGATACTAGGGTCCTATGTTCGGTCGATCGGACCAGAGCGTCCGGTCACCCCAAGCAGTGCTCAGTGAAGGGGTACAATGACTCTATTTCGTAGGGGCTTCTATTTAAGCCCCATGGCCAGCTCAAGCTCACTCTCTTGGCCATTTGCATTGATATAGCAACCTTGTGAGCTTAGCCAAAGCCCTTCCACTCATCTCCATCATTGATTCATCATCCTTGTGAGATTGGGAGAGAATCCAAGTGCATTACTTGAGTGATTGTATCTAGAGGCACTTGATATTTGTATTTTGCTATGGGATTCACTTGTTACTCTTGGTGGTTGCCGCCACCTAGATGGCTTGGAGCAGCAAGGATCATTGAGCGGAGGTTGGTGATTGTCTACAGCTCTGATCATGGTGATTGTGAGGGGTCTTGTGCCTTCCCCGGTGGAGCACCAAAAGGTAACTCTAGTGGATTGCTCATGTCATTGAGTTACCTCACTTGTGGGTAGGTTCTTGTGGTGTCCAATTGTGTGGACGAGGTTCATGCAACACCTCTTAGCCGCCGAACCACCAAGTGTTGGTCTACACAATGGGGACTAGCATGCTGGCAAGCACATGAACCTCAGGAGAAAAATTAGTTATCTCTTGCCCGTTGGTATTCTCCCGGTGATTGATTTAGTATTCATCTTATGATTGGTTCACTCCTCTACACAGCGGTATAATCACCATACTCACTTATTTATATTCCTGCAAACTAGTTGTAGCAAGCTCTTTAGTGTAATTAGAATTGAGAGCTCGCTTTGTTGTTTTAAGTTCATCTAGTGGACCTATTTAGTTTAGCAAGAGTGAGAGCTCTTAGTGAGTAGTGATCTAGCAAATTGTGTGTCTAGAGATCATAGCAACTAGAATTGTTGGATAGGTGGCTTGCAACCCTTGTAGAGCTAGAGCAAGTTTGCATTTTGCTATTTGTTATACTAATCAAATTGCTCTAGTTGATTTGTAGATTTTTCAAATAGGCTATTCACCCCCCTCTAGCCATATTAGGACCTTTCAAGTGGTATCAGGGCCATGGTCACTGTTTGATTAAAGGCTTAACAACCTCGATGTCAAATTATGGCTCAAGTTGTGTTAAATCATGTGGGGGGCAAACCACCATTCTTTGATGGCACATGCTATGATTATTGGAAGAGAAAGTTGAGGATGTATCCTGGTTCAATCAATGATCAAGTATGGGAGGTGACCGAGAATGACTATGCCATCATTGATCCCAATAATCCCACCAACCAAGACAAGACCAACAAGCAATGCAATACAATGGCTCTCAACACCATATATAATGCCATCGATTCCAAGGTGTTTAAGCAAATCAAGGATTGTGAAAGAGCTAATGAGGCGTGGAGGAGATTAGAGGAAACATATGAGGGCACACTGACAGTGAAAAGTGCCAAGTTGTATATCCTCAAGGATAAGTTGACAAGCTTCAAGATAAAGGATGATGAGAGCATTTCAGAGATGTTCCATCGGTTGCAAGTAATTGTCAATGACTTGAAAGCTTTGGGAGAGAAGATCAAAGATGATGACGTCTCTCATCGATTCTTGATGTGCCTATCTCCAAGATTTGAGATGTTGAAATTGATTATCATAAGAGGAGGATTGAAGGAGATTACCCCTAACCAAGTATTAGGTGATGTCATGACATAAGAGACATACCATGTGGAAAGAAAAGGGGTTGACAAGGATGACAAGAAGGAAGAAGAGGACAAGAAGAAGAAGAGTGTAGCATTCAAGGCTAGCTCATTATCCAAGAACAAGGGCAAGTCCAAGAAAGAATCAAGTGATGATGATGATCTTAGTGATATTGATGATGAAGCCATGGCTCTCTTTGTGCGCAAGATGGGAAAATTCATAAAGAAGAAGGGGTATGGTGCAAGAAAGAGAAGAGATCACACCAAAAGCAAAGAATATGTGAGAAGATGCTACAATTGCAAGAGCCCTAATCACGTTGTAGCGAATTGTCCCTACAATAGTGACAATGATAAGGATGAAAAGAAGGACAAGAAGGACAAGAAAGAAAAGAAGGAGAAGAGAATGACCTTCCAAAAAAGAAGAAAGGCGGAGGCTATGTGGTCACATGGGATAGTGATGGCTCTTCGGATAGTGATTACTCTAGTGATGATGGCAAGAAATTTATCAAGAAAGCACTAGCAAGTATTGCCATCAATAACAAGCCCTCCATCTTCAACACTCCATCGACATGCCTCATGGCAAAGCCTACCAAGGTAAAATATAATGTGAGTGATGATGATGAATGTAAAAGTGATGCTTGTAGGAATGATGATGATAATGATGAGGAGGAAGAGTACACCAAGGTGGAGCTCTTGGACATGTGTGAGCAAGTGCACACTTATGTTGAGATGAAGAGAAAAGAGTACAAAGAATTACGCAAGAAAGTCAAATTTCTTGAGCAATCCTTTGATGAGCTAAATGCCAGTCATGAGAGGCTAATGGAAGTCCATGAGAAGCTTGACAAAGCTCACTCTAAGGGTGCGTTTGCTGGTCTGACTAGCCAGTTTTAGCTGGCTGCTCCTCCTCACAACAACCAGCCAGTTTTAACCGCTACAGTGTTTCTCTCTCACAATAACCAGTTAGTTTCAGCCAAGTTTTAGACCAGCGAACGGGGCCTAAGCTTGAAAAAGCTCACTCCTCTCTCATTGAGCAAGTCAAGAAGGAGGACGTCAAGAAGGAGCAAGTGATCATGTCTGGTGATGTGGGACTAACATGTGATCTTATTGATGAATCTTTTTATAAGCCCATTGTAGTTGCTCCCACTAACACTTCTTGTAGCACTACTACTTCTACTTCACCTTTGAGTGATGGTCTCACTTGTGATGCCTCACTAATGGTGGAAAATGAGACCCTCAAGAAGGAGGTGAATGGGCTCACTCGTGCCTTAGGCAATGCCTATGGTGGAGATACCCGCTTGCTAAAGTGCTTGGGTAGCCAAAGATTTTCTCTTAATAAAGAGGGATTAGGCTATACCCCCAAGAAAGACAAGACAGCCTTTGTCACTTCCAAAGTTAGCTTTGTGAAGGGCAATGATCGATTTTGCAATAGATGCAAGCAAGTTGGGCATATAGAGCAATATTGCAAGACTAACAAGAACAAGCTACCTACTATATCCTCAATTAAATTTGATTCTTATTACATGCTTGTTAAGGGTGCCAATAGTGTGAAGACTAAGTTTATTAGTACACCAATTGTGGGCCCAAAGAAGAAGGTCATTTGGGTACCAAAGACCTTGGTAACTAACCTTCAAGGACCCAAGCAATTTTGGGTACCTAAAAGGAATTGATCTTCTTTTATAGGTCAATTATAAAGTTGGAGAAAGGTATTGGGTGCTTGATAGTGGGTGCACACAATATATGACCGGTGATCCAAGAATGTTCAATTCAATCAATGAAAACAAGAGCAATGGGATTGATAGTATCAGATTTGACAACAATGGCAAAGGCAAGGTCAAGGGGCTTGGTAAGATTGCAATATCTAATGACTTGAGCATTTCTAATGTGCTACTAGTAGAGAGCTTAAATTTCAACCTATTGTCGGTAGCTCAATTATGTGATCTTGGTTTCAAGTGCATATTTGGTGTAGATGATGTAGAGATCATAAATGTAGATGGCTCTAACTTGATATTCAAAGGATTTAGATATGAGAATCTATACTTGGTTCATTTCAATGCTAGAGAAGCTCAATTGTCAACATGTTTGGTCACTAAGTCTAGCATGGGTTGGTTATGGCATAGAAGGCTTGGTCATGTTGGAATGAAATAATTGAACAAGTTGATCAAGCATGACTTAGTTAGAGTCTTGAAGGATGTCACATTTGAAAAGTATAAGCTATGTAGTGCATGTCAAGCTGGAAAGCAAGTTGGTAACACACATCCTAAGAAGAGCATGATGAGCACATCCAAGGCATTTGAGTTGGTGCACATGGACTTGTTTGGACCAACCACATACACTAGCATTGGTGGAAACAAATATGGATTTGTGATTGTGGATGATTTCACTAGATACACGTGGATGTTCTTTCTTGTTGACAAGAGTGATGTGTTTGCAATATTCAAATCATTTGTCAAGGGCATTCACAATGAGTTTAAAACAACTATCAAGAAAGTTAGAAGTGACAATAGTAGTGAATTCAAGAACACTAGAATTGATGAGTTGTGTGATGAATTTGGAATTAGACATCAATTTTCGGCCAAGTACGCTCCACAATCAAATGGCCTAGTTGAAAGAAAGAATCTAGATGATGTAAGAGGCACTCAATTGGTCAATGCAATGAAGAACATGGACATTGGTGATATAAGGCCTAGAGAGGTGATTGATGTTGAAGATGATAAGAATCAAGTGCTCTCTAACTCAAATGTGCAAGCTAGTGGTTCTCTTGATCAAGTTCAAGCAAGTACTAGTCATGAAAAAGTGCAAGATCAACAACAAGTGGCAAGTTCATCATCTCAACCAAGTGATCAATCAAATACAAGCAATCAAGTGCAAGTGCTTCAACCAACAAATGTTGCAAGAGATCATCCATTGGACACTATCATTGGTGGTATTTCAAAAGGTGTGCAAACTAGATCAAGATTGCTTCATTTTGTGAGCATTTCTCATTTGTATCATCTATTGAACCTAAGAAGATAGCTGATGCTTTGAAAGATGTTGATTGGGTCAATGCTATGCATGAAGAGCTAAACAACTTCACAAGAAACCAAGTATGGGAGTTAGTTGAGAGGTCTAAGGATCATAATGTGATTGGAACCAAGTGGGTCTTTTAAAACAAGCAAGATCAAGATGGGATAGTAATAAGGAACAAAGTAAGATTAGTAGCTTAAGATTACACTCAAGTTGAAGGTCTTGACTTTGGAGAAGCATATGCCCTGGTTGCAAGATTGAAAGCAATTAGGATCTTGTTAGCCTATGCTTGTGCCTACAACATCAAGTTGTACCAAATGGATGTAAAGAGTGCATTTCTCAATGGGTACATCAATGAGCTTGTGTATGTTGAACAACCTCCCGGTTTTGAAGATGAAAAGAAACCCAACCATGTTTATAAGTTGAGAAAGGCTTTGTATGGATTAAAACAAGCACCTAGAGCATGGTATGAGAGATTGAGGGATTTCCTACTCTCTAAGGTATTCAAAATGGGAAAGGTTGACACCACTCTCTTCACCAAGAATCTTAGAAATGACTTATTTGTAATGCAAATCTATGTTGATGATATCATATTTGGGTCAACCAATCAAGATTTTTGTGAAGAATTTGGCAAGATGATGGCAAGTGAATTTGAGATGTCCATGATTGGATATCTTAGTTACTTCCTTGGTCTTCAAATCAAGCAAATGAAGAATGGCACATTTGTGAGTCAAGGCAAGTATATCAAGGACATGATCAAGAAGTTTGGAATGGATGATGCTAAAGCTATTAGTACACCAATGAGAACAAGTGGAAGATTGGATAGTGATGCTAGTGGCAACATGGTGGATCAAAAGATATATCGGTCTATAATTGGAAGCCTACTCTATGTGACCGCATCAAGGCCGGATGTGATGTTTAGTGTATGTATGTGTGCTAGATTTCAAGACTCACCAAGAGAAAGTCATTTGAAGGCAACAAAGAGAATATTGAGGTACTTGAAGCATACACAAAATGTTAGATTATGGTATCTCAAAGGAGCAAGATTTGAGTTGATTGGATATTCGAACTCCGATTACGCGGGATGCAAAATTGAAAGAAAGAGCACATCAGGCACATGTCAACTATTGGAAAGATCACTTGTGTCTTGGTCATCAAAGAAGCAAAATAGTGTAGCACTTTCAACCACCAAAGCTTAGTATATTTCGGCCGGTAGTTGTTGTGCTCAATTACTTTGGATGAAGGCTACTTTGAGTGATTTTGGAATCAAATTCAAGCAAGTGTCATTGCTATGTGACAATGAAAGTGCCGTAAAGCTCACTAACAACCCGGTTCAACATTCAAGAACAAAGCATATTGATGTCTGCCATCATTTCATAAGAGATCACCAACAAAAAGGAGACATTTGCATAGAGAGTGTGGACACCGAAGATCAACTTGCCGATATCTTTACCAAGCCACTTGATGAGAAGAGGTTTTGCAAGCTAAGGAATGAATTGAACATACTTGACTTCTCCAATATGTGTTGATGCACCCCATTATATGACATGCCTCTCCTTCGAGCAAAGCAAGGTAAAGTTGATTAACATGTCATCCATTCATTGCTAAGGACTTGTTTAGTGCATCTAGTCATTCCTATCATGTCCTAGGCTCATTCATAAAAATCAAATGAATTTGATACTTGTATGGTACCACTATTGCTTGTATGTTTGAAATGATCTAGTGGTAGCATATGACATGTTTGTGGGCTTATAAACCTAGTGTTTGATCTAGAAAATAAGCTATAAGTGTTTAACTCAACATGGTACAAAATAACCCTTATTTAGAGGTGTGAAGAACTTGTCCTTGGATCAAACCGAGTTAAATATCTTTTGCAAGTGATCTAGATTGAACCAAATTGGGAAAATGATCCTCATTTCACATGGTTTCACCCCAACATATCTATAATTTGAGCTCATCTTTTGTAATAATTATTGACAAAGGGGGAGAGAAATTCACAAAGATAGTAAGATAGGAGGAGCAAACAAATGAAATGACATTGTAAGGAGATCAATAAAAAACACACACAAGTAGGGGGAGCAAGCTCATAAACTTGTATGTTGCATTTGAATGTGCATCTCATATATTTGCTTGCATGGCACAAGTTTTAAATTTCAATATCCATGCTTGAGTGGTGTATGCTAGTTATATGCGTGAATGGTGAAATGAAAAAAAACTAGCATGCATAGGCTAAAGTAACTAGACTTATGTTCATCGTATGGAAACTAGACCCTTGCTAGTAATGTTGATCTCATGGGGTATTCTAGTTTTTGTGTATGTCTAGTTACTAATGGTGCTAAGGATGGTATATTGGTGCACTCTGATTGGTATCATGCTTCAAAGGTCCATCTTTTATACCTTAGCATCATTTGGTAGACATTGTCTTCTATATTTCCTATCTAAGCATATGTGCAAGCTTCAATCCAAACTCTTAGCACATATGTAGGGGGAGCAATTGCTACCATTTGTGGTTCATGAAACTTGTCCATATCTTTTTACACATGGTAAATATGCTTGGGTAAGCAACATGGATTCAATTGAATTTTAATTCATATCTTTGTGAAAGGGTTGTCATCAATTACCAAAAAGGGGGAGATTGAAAGCTCTAGTTTGGTTTTGGTGAATTGATGAAACCCTAAGTGCTAACCTAGTTTATCAAGTGATCATGAGATAGGTAGCACACTTCAAGTGGTGAAGCAAATGAAGATCATGACATGATGATGGTGATGCCATGTGATGATCAAGTGCTTGGACTTGAAAAGAAGAAAGAGAAAAATAAAAGGCTCAAGGCAAATGTATAAATGGTAGGAGCTATTTTGTTTTAGTGATCGAGACACTTAGTGAGTGTGATCACATTTAGGATTGATAGTCGTACTATTAAGAGGGGTGAAACTCATATCGAAATGCGGTTATCAAAGTGCCACTAGATGCTCTAACTCATTGCATATGCATTTATGATCTAGTGGAATGCTAACACCCTTGAAAATGTTTGTGAAAATATGCTAACACATGTGCACAAGGTGATACACTTGGTGGTTAGTACATTTAAGCAAGGGTGAAGAAGATAGAGTTGAAAAGGAGTTAGTCTCACTGGTCACGTAGTGACCGGACGCT